>NC_079189.1:600434292-600734292 GCF_029499605.1 Hyla sarda
GTCTAACTGCTCAATGATGATGTCACGTCCCGGGAGCTGTGCATGATGGGAGAATATCCCCATAGGAGCTGGACAGCTCCCGGGACGTGAGTCATCAGAAAGCAGTTAGCTTCCGAAGTTGAGTTGCTGTTTTCTGTCTAACTGCTTTCTGATGACTCACGTCCCGGGAGCTGTCCAGCTCCTATGGGGATATTGTCCCATCATGCACAGCTCCCGGGACGTGACATCATCATTGAGCAGTTAGACAGAAAACTTCAGAAGCTAATAACTATTGGAAGGATTAAGATTTTTTAATAGAAGTAATTTACAAATCTGTTTAACTTTCCGGAGCCAGTTGATATATATAAAAAAAAGTTTTGGCCTGGAATACCCCTTTAACCTCTTAAGGACCAATGACGTTGTGGAACCCTGGGCTTTAAGGACCAATGATGTTCCACAACGTCATGGCGTTTTCCAGTCTCTGCCGCTCGCCGGGCAGAGATCGGAACCAGATGCCTGCTGAAATCCTTCAGCAGGCATCCAGGGCAAACGCCGAGGAGGGCCATGTAGGCCCCCATGTCGGCGATCGCCGCAAATCGCAAGGGAAATCGCCCTTGCGATCTGTGGCGATACCGGGCTGATCAGGTCTCTGGGACCCGACAGCCCGGTAATTTTGCATGATCCCGGCTGTCACAGAAAGCCAGGACCATGCTGGAGCCTAGGAGCGAGGTGGCAAGCCGGCCACCTCCTCCGATCTCCTGCGATCCGTCGGTTAGTTAACCGACCAATCGCAGGGGGGGTGCGGTTACTTCCTCCCGCCCTGCCCGGCCCCTGAAAGTCCGGAGAGGACGGGAGGAAGACCGGAGGACGCGGCGGGGGACAGGGGAGTGCTGGGGCTCGGCCCCGGTACTTACCTCGTCCCTGAAGACCCAGATCACGGCGGCAGCGGCGACAGGTGAGTTGATCTTCAGCCGCGGTCGGGCCCTTTACAGCAATGCACGTCGCCGTAAAGCGACATGCATTGCTGTAATGGGACCCTGTATACTACAACTCCCAGCATGCCCAGACAGCCCTTGGCGTCTGGGCATGCTGGGAGTTGCAGTTTTGCAACATCGGGAGGTCCACAGTTTGGAGACCACTGTGCCCTTCCAGATGTTGCAAAACTACACATCCTCAGCATGCCCTTACTGTCCAGGCATGCTGGGAGTTGTAGTTCTGTAACATCTGGCCCTTCAGATGTTGCAGAACTACAACTCCCAGCATGCCTGGACAGTAAGGGCATACTGGGAGTTGTAGTTTTGCAACATCTGGAAGGGCACAGATTGGGAACCACTGCATTAGTGGTCTGCAAACTGTAGTCCTCCAGATGTTTCAAAACTACAACTCCAAGCATGCTGGGAGTTGTAGTTCGGCAACATCTGGCTCTAAAGATGTTGCCGAACTACTACTTCCAGCATGCCTGAGAATGTTTGGGAGTTGTGGTTTTGCAACATCTTGAGGCACACTGGTTGGGAAACATTGTCTGTTTCCTAACTCAGTGTTTCCCAACCAGTGTGCCTCCAGCTGTTGCAAAACTATAACTACCAGCATGCACTGATGGACTGTGCATGCTGGGAGTTGTGGTTTTGCAACAGCTGGAGGTCCCCCCCCCCCTGTGAATGTACAGGGTACACTCACATGGGCAGGGGCTTACAGTGAGTATCAGGCTGCAAGTTTGCGATGCAGCAAATTTTGCGCGGCAGCTCAAACTCGCAGCGGGAAACTCGCTGTAATGCCCTGCCCGTGTGACTGTACCCTAAAAACACTACACTGCACTAACACAAAATATAATAAAAAGTAAAAAACACTACATATACACATACCCCTATACAGCCCCCCTCCCCAATAAAAATAAAAAACGTCTGGTACGCCACTGTTTCCAAAATGGAGCCGAGCCTCCAGCTGTTGCAAAACAACTCCCAGTATTGCCGGACAGCCGTTGACTGTCCAAGCAGGCTGGGAGTTTTGCAACAGCTGGAGGCACCCTGTTTGGGAATCACTGGCGTAGAATACCCCTATGTCCACCCCTATGCAAATCCCTAATTTAGGCCTCAAATGCGCATGGCGCTCTCACTTTGGAGCCCTGACGTATTTCAAGGCAACAGTTTAGGGCCACATATGGGGTATCGCCGTACTCGGGAGAAATTGCCTTACAAATTTTGGGGGGCTTTTTCTCCTTTCACCCCTTATGAAAAGGTGAAGTTGGGGTCTACACCAGCATGTTAGTGTAAAAAAAATTTTTTTTTACACTAACATGCTGGTGTTGCCCCATACTTTTCATTTTAACAAGAGGTAAAAGGGAAAAACGCCCCCCAAAATTTGTAATGCAATTTCTCACGACTACGGAGATACCCCATAAGTGGGCGCAAAGTGCTCTGGGGGCACACAAGGCCCAGAAGGGAGAGTGCACCATGTACATTTGAGGTGATTTGCACAGGGGTGGCTGATTGTTACAGCGGTTTTGACAAACGCAAAAAAAAGAAAAAAAACCACATGTGACCCCATTTCGGAAACTACACCCCTCACGGAATGTAATGAGGGGTGCAGTGAGAATTTACCCCCCACTGGTGTCTGTCAGATCTTTGGAACAGTGGGCTGTACAAATTAAGTCACACCAGTGGGGGGTAAATTCTCACTGCACCCCTTGGTTCCTCAAGGGGTCTAGTTTCCAAAATGGTATGCCATGTGGGGGTTATTTTGCTGTCCTGGCACCATAGGGGCTTCCTAAATGCGACATGCCCCCCGAGCAAAATTTGCTCTCAAAAAGCCAAATATGACTCCTTCTCTTCTGAGCATTGTAGTTCGCCCATAGTGCGCTTCAGGTCAACTTATGGGGTACCTCCATACTCAGAAGAGATGGAGTTACAAATTTTGGGGGGTATTTTCTGCTATTAACCCTTGCAAAAATGTGAAATTTGGGGGGGAAACACACATTTTAGTGAAGAAAAATTTTTTTTTTACTTATGCAAAAGTCGTGAAACCCCTGTGGGGTATTAAGGCTCACTTTATTCCTTGTTACGTTCCTTAAGGGGTCTAGTTTCCAAAATGGTATGCCATGTGGGTATTTTTAGTTGTCCTGGCACCATAGGGGCTTCCTAAATGCGACATGCCCCCGAGCAAAATTTACAATGCTCAGAAGAGAAGGAGTCATATTTGGCTTTTTGAGAGCAGTTTGCCCGTAGTGCACTTCAGGTCAACTTATGGGGTACCTCCATACTCAGAAGAGATGGGGTTACAAATTTTGGGGGGTATTTTCTGCTATTAACCCTTGCATAAATGTGAAATTTGGGGGGAAACACACATTTTAGTGAAATTTTTTAAACATTTTTTACATATGCAAAAGTCGTGAAACACCTGTGGGGTATTAAGGCTCACTTTATTCCTTGTTATGTTCCTCAAGGGGTCTAGTTTCCAAAATGGTATGCCATGTGGGTATTTTTTCCTATTCTGGCACCATAGGGGCTTCCTAAATGCAACATGCCCCCCAAAAACCATTTCAGAAAAACGTACTCTCCAAAATCCCCTCATCGCTCCTTCGCTTCTGAGCCCTCTACTGCGCTTGCCGAACAATTTACATAGACATATGTGCTTACTCGAGAGAAATTGGGCTAAAAATAGAAGTATACTTTTTCTCCTTTTACCCCTTGTAAAAATTCAAAAATTGGGTCTACAAGAACATGCGAGTGTAAAAAAATGAAGATTTTGAATTTTCTCCTTCACTTTGCTGCTATTCCTGTGAAACACCTAAAGGGTTAAAACGCTGACTGAATGTCATTTTGAATACTTTTGCGGGTGCAGTTTTTATAATGGGGTCATTTATGGGGTATTTCTAAGATGAAGACCCTTCAAATCCACTTCAAACCTGAACTGGTCGCTGAAAAATTGTGATTTTGGAAATTTTGTGAAAAATTGGAAAATTGCTGCTGAACTTTGAAGCCCTCTGGTGTCTTCCAAAAGTAAAAACTCTTACATTTTATGATGCAAACATAAAGTGGACATATTGTATATGTGAATAAAAAAAAATTATTTGGAATATCCACTTTCCTTACAAGCAGAGAGCTTCAAAGTTAGAAAAATGCAAAATTTTCAATTTTTTCATAAAATTTTGGAATTTTTCACTAAGAAACGATGAAAGTATCGACAAAATTTTACCAATAACATAAAGTAGAATATGTCACGAAAAAACAATCTCTGAATCAGAATGATAGGTAAAAGCGTCTTAGAGTTATTAATGCTTAAAGTGACAGTGGTCAGATGTTCAAAAAACGCTCTGGTCCTAAGGTGTAAAATGGCCTGGTCCTTAAGGGGTTAACCCCTTCATGACCCAGCCCATTTTCACCTTCAGGACCTGGGCATTTTTTGAAAATCTGACCACTGTCACTTTAAAAGCATTCCAAAGTTATTAATGTTTACTTATCATTCTGATTCCGAGATTGTTTTTTCGTGACATATTCTACTTTGTTATTGGTAAAATTTCACCGATATTTGCATCCTTTCTTGGTAAAAAAAAATAGAAAAATGCTAAATTTTCTAAATTTTCATGAAATTTTTAGAACTTTGAAAGTCTCTGCTTGAAAGAAAAATGGATATTCCAAATAAATTACATATTGATTCACATATACAATATGTCTACTTTGTGTTTGCATAAAAAAAATTGACAAGTTTTTACTTTTGGAAGACACCAGAGGGCTTCAAAGTTACGCAGCAATTTTCCAATTTTTCTCAAGATTTTCAAAATCGTAATTTTTCAGGGCCCAGTTCAGGTTGGAAGTGGATTTTAAGGGTCTTCATATTAGAAATACCCCATAAATGACCCCATTATAAAAACTGCATCCCCCAAAGTATTCAAAATGACATTCAGTAAGTGTGATAACCCTTTAGTTGTTTTACAGGAATAGCAGCAAAGTGAAGGAGAAAATTCTAAATCTTCATTTTTTACACTCGCATGTTCTTGTAGACCCAATTTTTGAAGTTTTACAAGGGGTAAAAGGAGAGAAATCACCCTAAAATTTGTAACCCAATTTCTCTCGAGTAAGGTAATACCTCATATGCATATGTAAAGTGTTCGGCGGGCGCAGTAGAGGGCTCAGAAGGGAAGGAGCGACAATGGGATTTTGGAGAGTGAGTTTTTCTGAAAGGGTTTTTGGGGGGCATGTCACATTTAGGAAGCCCCTATGGTGCCAGAACAGTGGACCCCCCACATGTGACCCCATTTTTGAAACTATACCCCTCATGGAATTTAATAAGGGGTGCAGTGAGCATTTACACCCCACTGGCGTTTGACAGATATTTGAAACAGTTTTGAAAGCCAAAGGCTGTCTGGGCATGCTGGGAGTTGCAGTTTTGAAAGTCCCAGAGGCAGCAGTGAGATCGCTTTACGGTGATCTATCTGCTGCCAATGAAGATGCCGCACTGCTTCCGGAAACTCACCTCCGGGACGCAGCGCCGCCGGGACCGCCTGGAGGACGTCGCTCGCACCGGGACCGCTCGGGACTTCGCATGGCCGGGTAAGTGACGCCGGGGGACGGGTCAGGGACACTTAGCAGAGCGGTGTGTGTCCCGATCCCCGTGATCGAGACTCACACACCGCGCTGCTAAGTATTCTGATAGCGAAACACTGCTATCAGCTAGTCAGATTTGACCAGCTGATAGCAGCGATCGCTGGGGGGGGGGGTGGGGGATGAAACCCCCCCGTGGTCGCATGGTAAGATGGCTGGCTATCAGTGATAGCCACCATCTTACCGGGCGCTGCGTAATGCCGCGAGTAGCGGCAAAAATGTTCATGACATACCTGTATGTCATGGGTCGGGAACACCTTGCCACCCATGACGTACAGGTATGTCATAGGTCGGGAAGGGGTTAACCAATAACCAGACATGCAGTTCCTCTCCTGCTTTACTCTGGACCAAGAGGGCCACACGCAGATGTCTAAAAACTACTCCTTTCCCAGCTTCCGTCACTGCTCAGTTTGTTTTGCTTGTGCAGTCTGCCATTTGGTAGACACTTCATGAATTGCCCTGGGATTATTGTTGTGTATTACCCTGCAGTTACATTTCAATCTCTAAATGTAGTGACCTGTTCAGGTCAAAGAAGAAGAATGGGAGCATGGCCATGACTCTTGTGCGATTCCTTTTTTGGAATCCCAGCTATGTCTGCCCATAACAAGCTGGAAAAGTATAAGCTACGTGTTCTCTCTATTATTTTGGGCATTATACATTACCCTTTATAGAGAAAGAGCTTTATAATTTTATTTGTTAGTCTGGACTCTGTGCACACGCACTCCTGCCAACTCAATCCGCTAATAGCCGCTTACGGATAAGGTTCCATCTTATGACTTTATAACTATGAATGGGAAAGTAATTCTGTTATGTTTTTACTTCTAGATAAAACAGAGGTCGGAGGTGAAAATGGGAACAAAGAGACGATCCAAGATGAAGAATAATGTGCAAATTCAGTTCTAATGTGTCTTATGTCAAATAGGCCCAATATTTTGTCTGTACTATGATCTTTTAGAAGTAAAATTGTGAAACTGACAATAACTTATAGCTCAGGGGACTTATCCACAGTAATTCAGTAGGGGGAAGGTTTAATTGGTTGGAGTTATTTTTCGCCAGAGTACTCTTAAGAAAAAGGACTTATACAGTATCCACAGGATGGGGGATAAGTAGCTGATCGCTGGGGGTGCGACCGCAGGGGGCCCCCGCAATCACTGGGACGGCTCCACAACACTGAGGAGCGCGTGTTATCTACCAGTAGACTTCACACGTTCCATTCATTTCTATGGGAGTGCTGATGATGCTGAGAGCTGTACTCGATTCCCATAGGAATAAATGGAGTGTAAGCTGGCTGCAGCATGTGCTCCTCTCTGAACGCCAGGTCCCGTCCCGGTGATCGCGGGGGGTTCGACCTCTGGGGGCCCCTGCAATCAGCTACTTATCCCCTAGCCACAGGATGGGGGGTAAGTAATTTTTTTTTTTCCTGAGAGCTCCATTAAAACTAAATGTAAGCCTAAAAAGGAGAAGGGGCTTCATCTTTGCCGGTATGAGGCTGTTGCAAAACTACAATGCTTGGCATGCCCGGACAGCCAATGGCTGTCCGGGCATACTGGGCATTGTAGCTTAGTCACTGAACTGTGGACCTCCTTATGTGGCAACTTGTGCTGTGGGTAGATGGTCTGCATACCCTCCAGCAATGTCGGAAGATAGCGGTGGCTCTAAAACGTCCCAGCTGATGCCTTCACACACGTTCTCCTTCCCCATCCAGACACCATCCTGACTGGAAAGAAGAGCAGGTGGTGGATATCTGTGGATACTGGAGCGAGCGTTCTGCTACAGTGAGGCAAGCTTAAGGGAGTGAACCTTATTGGACTGTTTGTCTATAGCCGAAATTGTGGTGTATCACCGGGCCGATTTGTATGTTTATGATGTGAATCGTGCACCTTCCCTATTTTTTTGAATATAAAGGTGAAAAACTTTTCGTAAAATCTGTGCCCCGTGTTTGATTTCTATACAGCACTGAGCTCATATTGTGCACGTTATGTTATATACAGTATAAGCCTGAAGACCCTTTCTATTTGTTGGACTTTAGGCAAGTTGCCTATTTCATGATGTGTACAGAGGTCACAATATGGGCATGGTGGTCAGTAGAGATTGAGCGAACTTACAGTAAATTCGATTCGTCACGACCTTCTCGGCAGTTGATGACTTATCCTGCGTAAATTAGTTCAGCTTTCCGGTGCTCCGGTGGGCTGGAAAAGGTGGATACATTCCTAGGAAATAGTCTCCTAGGACTGTATCCACCTTTTCCAGCCCACCGGAGCACCGGAAAGCTGAACTAATTTATGCAGGAAAAGTCATAAACTGCCGAGCCTAGAAGTTCGTGACGAATCGAATTTACTGTAAATTCGCTCATCTCTAGTGGTCAGTCGTCGGCCTGAAGATCATGTCTATTGCCAGCCATGTTTCCTAGAAGATTTATTTGATTAAAGTCAGAATTGTTTTACTGTACATTATAACGCTTATTCAGACATACCTTCCCATCCGATATTGTGTGGGGAAAAACTTTGCCATTGATTACATTTTTTTTATTTATACTTTTATTTTTTTTTCCAGTGTTAACTATGCAGGATACATTATTTAAAGGGGTACTCCCCCCCTTAGACATCTTATCCCCTATCCAGATAAGATGTCTGATCACAGGGTTACCGCCGAAGGGACACCCACGATCTCTGTACAGCACCCGGCGTTTGTTTAGAATGCTGGGTGGAGCCAGCGAGGTAGAGACGTCATCGCCACACCCCTTGTGATGTCACACCACGCCTCCTCAATAAGTCTATGGGAAGGGGCCTGGTGTGACATCACAAGGGTCGTGATGGTGACGACACGACCCAGCCACCCACTCCAAGCGTTCAGAACAAAATGTTCTGAACACTGGGGCAGCGGAGTACCCCTTTCATTTCATTCTGGGTTCAGTTCAATGACAGTGACACATGTGGAGAAGTGGTGCAAGAGGACAGGACATTTTGCAAAGAGGGAAATGCAGAGAGGGAAATGCAGATATTGGAAATAGAGGAATTAAGAATATGTCAGCTGGTGGGAAATGAACCATCTCGCCAAGATTTAAATTTTTTTTTGTTTATAATAAAGGTTGTGCTTTTTTTTTTTGGTATGAGCCTCTTATTCACATTGTTTAAGATTGTAGTTGAATATAGTTGGGGACTGTGTCTTTCTAACCTTATCAGGGACATATGTCTACATAATGTTGTGGGCAGGGCTCAAGTCCTGCAGGAACTCATTGGAATGGAGTTCCTGCACTTTTTCCACAGCAGGAATGCAGTTCCCATTAGTAGGAGTCCTGCAGGACTACCCCTTAAAGGGGTACACTGCCCCTAGACATCTTATCCTCCATCCAAAGTATAGGGAATAAGATGTCAGATCGTGGGGGGGGGGTCGTGCTGCTGGGCCCCCCCACGCGATCTCAGCTGTGGCTCCCCAGACATCTGGTGCACGGAGCAAGTGAGCTCTGTGCCGGATGACTGGTGATGCGGGGCAGAGGCTCGGGACATCACAGTAATGCCCTCTCAATGCAAGTCTATGGGAGGGGGGCGTGACAGCCGTCACGCCCCCTCCCATAGACTTGCTTGTGATGTCACAGTCATGGCCCCTCAATGCATCAGGCGCTGCACCCAACACTCTAAACGAATGCCGGCTGCAGCAGGGAGAATATGGGGGTCCCCGGCGTCGGGACCCTCGGGATCATACATATTATCCTCTATCCTTTGCATAAGATGTCTAGTACCCCTTTAAGTGGAAATTTTGGGTGAGTTCCCACACTCTTTTTCCCCAGGACTTGACCCATGGTTGTGGGGTGTCTCAGAGCAGGAAAACTTCGCTACTTGAGCTCTGTTTGGGTGGTGCCTGACCCCTAAGGTGCTTGTCTCTGAATACAGTCTGTTGTTCAGTGCTAGAATGTGAAAATGTTTGTTTTGTTGTTCAGTATGTCATGTCTGACTTTCCCTGATTGCAGTAGTCTGCCTTCACCATAGTCCACTGGGGCAGGATGGAGATCAACATAGTTAGCTTGGCTTTTTCCAGAGCTGAGGTAACCTTCCATTTTAGTCTCCTGCTCTCATACACTTAAGAAGCGTAGGCCCCAAGCATCATCCCTGTTCCAGAGCCTGCTGAAATTCTCTCACAGATCTCGCTGCCAGGAGGGAAGACATTAAAGACTGAAATGTCAGCCAAACAGTTTTTTGTGCCTACAAAAGGTGCAAAAAAAGGCGCAAGCAGGGTTTTTTTGCACCTTTTTGGTTTTCACATTTCTGCTGATTTTGAGTTGCAATCCACTGATTTTGGCAATACACACGATATTGAAGGGTTTTATGAGCTGTGCCTTTTTGTGAAAAGGTGCAAAAGAAGGTGCAAAGCCACTGAAAAGTCTTTGGTGAAGAGAGAAATTTCAGAAAATGTGACCTGTGCAAAATTTATCAAATGCTCTGTGAACATTTTATAAATTTGGTATTCCTACACATTACCAGCACACCAAAAAAAGTGCAGAAAAATGCTTCACTTACACCACAATGATAAATGCCGGTCATTGTCTAAGAGAGCTCTGGCCCTAAAAGCGCCACTATGACTTGGATCAAGGTGTAGAAATCCTCAGGGCCACATCTTTCCCCATGACTGACTTGCTTCTGGGTCCCCTCTAACTTGGGAGCATTAGGCAGTAGCATCCCGGCTTTACCTTACCAATGTTTCCTTGGGCAGAGGGATCTTGTCAGTTTTTTACTGACTGCCCCTTTGAAGACCTCGGTGGGATGCACGACTAATAGACACTTGACTGGGTCCTTAGCTAATGGGCTGACTAAAGACTGTTTACGGACTTAGCCTTTCTTGCCTGAACTTGGGGTTTGGTCAAGTCTGTCCTATGTATTTTAGTCCTGCAACTAGTTCAGTAAACTTAAAAAGTGGTCATCCAAAATCTCTGCTTTTGTGGAGTTCTTTTCCGGGCTTGGATACCGATGACTGCTTCATTTGGAGTCGTGGTAAGTGAGATTGTCAGTAGGACTACGACTACCAACATTACCACACATACCGGTGTATACCACAGTCCCCACCATATGTTTATACTACGCTCCTGGCATAATAAACTGACAACTAGCCAGCTGGGTTCCTAGCACAATAGTCTGCATCGCTTCATCCGCCACCTACCACACTTGTTGTACTGCTTTTGGGCCAGATGCCACTAGTGATCTACAGGAATACATTTCATAACCCTAAATTATGTAGCTTATTTTCTCAGATCTTGCGGACATCAGTGTAGGAGTGAAATGTATCTGGACTTTGGTTCAATAAAAACATTTGCTGGATAATCCCCCAAAAACGTAATCTTATTTTAGCATTGACGATCAGTGAGCACAGGATGTATAATAAAGCCAAAAACAGTTTATAGTTTTGTAGCCTCTAGTATCTTTGACCGGTCTCCACCAATCAAGGGCTGAGGTGGGACATAGCTGTGGCCAGCGATTGGCTGATCAGCAATGTTACCTGCCATCTGCAGCAACGTGAAGGAAACATCGCTGCTCAGCCAATCACTGGTCACAGCTATGTCCAGGATGCTGGATAATCAATTTACTGACCTCAAGGTCTGTAATGTCCATTCTTCAATAGAGAGAGGTGCTGGTTATACTAGACTCATTAGATGCTTATTGCCCCATGATTGCATTTAGGGATGAGCGAACTTACAGTAAATTTGATTCGTCACGAACTTCTCGGCTCTGCAATTGATGACTTTTCCTGCATAAATTAGTTCAGCTTTCAGGTGCTCCCGTGGGCTGGAAAAGGTGGATACAGTCCTAGGAGACTCTTTCCTAGGACTGTATCCACCATTTCCAGCCCACCCGAAAGCTGAACTAATTTATGCAGGAAAAGTCAGCAACCGCCGAGCTGAGAAGTTCACGACGAATCGAATTTACTGTAAGTTTGCTCATCTATAATCACATTATTCGCCTCTTGGACCTTTCTACAGTCCATAATTTTGGAGATTTCATACTTCAGTTCCTCTCGGATGATGGCTGGAGTAGGAGGTCTCCTAGAAGGTGCAGGAGTCTTCAGTAGCTCCACACCATGAGCCAAGCATCTTGTTTAAAAAAAAAAAGGACCAGTAGCAATTGTGTTCCCAGTAAAAGTGGAATATTTATTGTCTAAAAAATGTAAAATAAATGATTAAAACAGCCAACGTGTTTTGGAGGCTTACATTCCCTCCTTCCTCGGTCATGATACAGTATGCATCATATCAGTGTATATACTACATTACTTAATGAAATTTCTCTGGTGTTTTGCCCCCATATTATGCGTGTCACTCCCTGTTATGACTGGCAGAAAATGGGGAGGAGTCTCTATGGTACTTCTGCATCGGATATAAATTAAACCTCTCCAGCTGGTATAATAACCAACCCATTCTCCACCTCCTGTGCAGGATGTAAATTGGCAGACATCAATCTTTTGCATAGGTGGAGACAAACTACCTCCTCAAGATGAACCCCACAGAAAACATCTTACGAAGGGAAAAAGCTGAGGTAACAAACCACAATGGGACCTTCATTATAGAAGACTTCAACAACCATTTACATAAGGTTCCCTACATGATTAAACCTAGGAACCTCATCCAGACCCAACACCCCACCCCATGTCTACCCTTCAAAAATGTAGAAACCTCTACAAAATCACCATTAAAGTCCTCTTCATACCACCTGTGTGATCCCACAATCCCAATACAAATAGACTCTGCTCTCACTCCCAAGTCCTTCTAAGGCACAACTCACTCTTCTATATCCCATGATTCTTAGAAACAAATAAAAAAAAACTTAAAAAATTTAAAGATGTGAAAACTAGAATTAAAATATAAACAAGGCTCAGTCTTATTTCATCAGCTTTACAATTTGATGAGAGTATCCACAAAACAATAGAGATCCCACCTTGACTTTCTCCTCACACTGGAAACTACTTTAATTAATTCAGATGGTAATTTTGCGCACACCCACAGTACATAATAAATAATTGTATTTGTTTAGATCGAAATTTCTATTCTTTAAATAAAAATAGTACCCTAAGGGGAAAAAAACAACAGTTGTCCTATCCGAAATTATTCAACTAATGTAATTAAAGGGGAGCTCTGCCCTTAGACATCATATCCCCTATCCAAATGGGATAAGATATCTTATCCCCTACCCAGCAGCAGGACCCCCGTGATGAGACGTCTAGCAACGGAGTACCCCTTTAACCTTGCATTGGTTGTATATTATTGAACCAATGGTTTTCGTCTTCATCTCAGACAACTGTGTATAAATATATTAATAAAGAAATTAAACAATGCATATATATTGCAAGAAAAATGTGATTCTGAACAAATTTTTTCCTCAATAAAAATCTTTTTTTTTTAAAATAAGTTATCTTAAAGGAGATATCCAGGATTAAAAAATGTATCCCCTATCCTGAAGATAGGGGATACGTTTCAGATTGCGGGGAGTCCGACTGCTGGGATCCCCCGCGATCTTCTGTACGGGGTCCTGGCTCTTCAGCCAGAGAGTGCGTGTTGACCACCACGCGAAGAGAAGGCAGACACGCCCCCTCAGTACAGCGCTATGGCAGAGCCAGAGATTGCTGAAGGCAGCGCTCCGGCTCTGCCATAGAGTTGTGCAGTGGTAAACACACCCCCTTCCCGCCGGCTGCCAGTGCTCCGTACAGGAGATTGCGGGGGTCCCAGTGGTCGGACGCCCTGCGATCTAAAACTTATCCCCTAGCCTAAGGATAGGGAATACGTTTTTCAATCCTGGAGTACTCCTTTAAGCGTGCAGCTGTAAATGAGATCACACCTTGTTTGTATTTTATTACTTTTATAAATCAAGGTAATTGTCCACAAGAGTTCTAACCTTTACATTAACCTCTCTATGGAAACTACTACATTCATTCAGATGTTAAGTTTGCTCACACCCACTAACACTAGAGGTGATTTTGAAAAAAATAAAAACAATGGGGGAAATTTACCATGGTCTGTGGTAGATGTGTTTTACAGTAAAAACATTTTCAACTGTGAAAGCCATCAAATTTATGAAATGGCACAGGGCATATGGTAATCTAGTCTGTGCAATACACAGCTAGGGGAAATTACCTCAGCACAGTCAATTTCTAACTGGAAAGAAAAATGGCTGTGTTATGTGCTTCATGTTGCTGTATTGCATTGATAACCCTCTGCTGATCCCAATAACTTAATTTTTTTTCATATACTTGGCTGTATGAGGGCACATTTTTGTGCTGTGACCTGTAGTCTTTCATGGTACCATTTTTGCTTATATATGATGTTTTGCTCACTTTTTTTGTATTCTTATTTGGGATGTGATTTTTTTTTTTATGTTTACACCGTTCCCCATTTGGGACCATTAACGTTTTATTTTAGTGGTTCGGACATTTCTGCACACAGCAATACCAAATATATGATTGTTTAATTGTGTTCATTTTTTTTTTATAACTTGGAAAAGAGGGTAACATATTTTTTTGTGGGGGAAGGTCTTATTCACATTTATTGAAACTCAGGGCAATGTATCCTCTGTGGGTTAAACACATGTAGAAGAAAGAAAGTCGGCACTGCCGCACTCACGATTCTGCCGGAGTTGCTGGATCACTGCACCTACACGTCCAGATGCCACAAATCCGGTGCTCAGTCCGCCAAAAGCATAAGCGTAGGAAACTTGAAAGAAGAGATCGCAGACGGCACTCACGGAAACAGCAAGAAGTTTTATTCGGGATCGCTGGTCCACGCAACAACAACGACAGGAAAGTCGACCGGTTTCGCGCTACACAGAGCGCTTACACGTGACCTCTGACATCACTTAACCCTACCCCCTTAAATACATGCACCAAGTAATACAAAAATAGAAAACTAGACATTACAGGGTTAAAAGCACAAAAATAGGGTGTGGTATAGAGAGACTAGCATTAGTATTTACTAATTAGCTATAACAGTGCCTTAGACTGTATAACACTATCGGAGGTATAGTATTAAAAACGCTAGGTGTGAACATAGATCCTATGCTAACAACATACACCTGCACTATGGAAATACATTTAAATCCTCCCGTAGGTTTAATCCTAGTGGTCCTAAGGCGTCTGTAAGTATAATCATTTCTGATTCTTTTTGTAACAATAATTTGTGTCTATCTCCACCGTATTTTAAGGGTGCAACTATTTTTAATCCAAGGAATTTTAAATCTTCAATTTTATTATTGTGTTTATATTTCATATGTTCTATTACTTTTGGGCAGCCTTTTCCAGTAATGAGTGAGCGAAAATGTTCCCTAATTCTTTTATACAAGGGTCTTATAGTCTTCCCAATATAGTAAAAACCACATGTGCAAACTAATGCGTAAACAATATAGGTAGATTTACATGTCACGAAATCATGGATATCAATATTCTGTGATCCTAAGTGTATACTTTTCGTTTGTATCATGTGTGAACATAATTTACACTGTCCACATTTAAAACATCCTTGTGGTTTTGATTTTTCTATCCAATTTTTGGACATATCATCTTGTAATCTACCTCGTACGATATAATCTCTAATATTCTTAGTTCTGCGAAAAGAAATTAATGGTTTGTTCAGCTGTGTTTTGCTTAAGATATCATCCTGCTGGAGAATATGCCAATTTTTATGTATCGCTGACCTGATTTTATTTTCCATAGGGCTGTATGAGAAGGAAAACGTAAAATTATTTGCTTGATTTTCTTTAGCACAGTCTTTATCATATGTTTTATGTTTTTTGTGCAATAATTGACTACGAGGTATTTTCCTGACCTTAAAAAGTGCCTCACTCAGGATAGATATAGGGTAGCCCCTCTCTTTTAGTCTGTCCCATAATTGTTTTGCCTGTATTTCAAATGTTTCAGTAGTAGTATTTATCCGTTTCAATCGGACAAATTGTCCGAAAGGAAGGGATTTTTTGACATGATGAGAATGAAAGCTGTCATATCTAAGTAAGGAATAGTAGCTGTAATTTTTCTAAATCCCTCAATCTCCAAATAATCATTTTTAGCAACAAGTTTAGTGTCGAGAAATTCTATACTATTGGTGCCCACCACACTAGTAAAATGCATATTGTAGTTATTATCGTTCATGTAGGCGACGAACTGGTGGAACTGGGCCATACTGCCCGACCAAATAACCAGCACGTCGTCGACATATCTAACGTAAAGGGCCAGATATTCAATGAAAGGATTGTTAGTGGAGAAGACCTTATCTTCCTCTAGGACCCCTAAAAAAATATTTGCGAAAGTAGATGCCACGGGGGTCCCCATCGCAGTCCCAGATCGCTGGTTAAACCAGCGATTATTAAACTGGAAAGCATTATGGGATAATACAAACTGTAACATCTCACAAATGTAATTAATATAAACAGGGCTATGATTTTCCGTTTGGTCCAGTCGACGTCGGACAGCCTCCACACCCGCACCCTGAGGAATGCGAGTGTAGAGACTCTCCACGTCGATACTAGCCAAAATGAAATGCTCCTGCCACCCAAAATTTTCCAAAATTTGCAGTAAGTGTTGGGTATCTTTTAAGTAAGCTGGTATAGTAGGTAGTAATGGGCGTAAGACCCAATCTAGATATTGGGACAGAGGCTCAGTACAGTATTGGGACAGTCAATTCGTTACAGTCCTATTGTGAGAGTGGCCGAGTTCCACGTGGATTACGAGTTTTTAAAGAGCTGTCTCAATTTCAAGACGATAATGAATTTACGGATGAATGGGCATTATTACACCAAGAACACAGTTTAAAACTTACTAAATTAATGTTGAAACGGACAGAAAAAGAATATGCCCAAATTACCGCACAACTGCTTAAAGCTAAATTAGAGCTGAAAACCCGTGTGAACAAAGAGCAATATGAAGCATTCGAAAAGAAGGTGGAAAAAAAGATATTACCGATCCAGGCTGATATTAAGGAACGTAAAAAGAATAAATATCTGAGAGACAAACAAGACTATGATGGAGGCCATGTCTTTGATTGGAATCTTAATAAGATGAGAAGAAAAAGACGACTGCGGAGACCACCTCAGGATTACTGGACTACAGATTCAGGGTCCGACTCTAGTGGGACTGGCGATACCACCCTACCTAAAGACCCCTCTAACCTTGTGGCTTTGGGGGACCAACAACTGCACCTACCCGCAAGAGGAGGATACGGCGGGGCAGGTGCAAAAAGATTTTCAAAAAGAGGTGGGATGAAGAGAAAGCAAGTCACCTGGCAACAATAGGTGATCTTGCCTCTCCAGATCCTACAGGTCAGTCCAATATTATTAATTTGACACAGCATGTTCTCTCTGAGGATTGTCTATCTTTGTTAAAGAAGGGGCTAAACTATTGTATTAATCACGAATTCAATTTTACGGATTTTACTATAGATTTGTATAAATCTATTAGGAAAATTAACCTACATAGGTTTTTCCTTAGTGGTCATACCCCTGGTAAAGAGTCTAATCAGTTAGAAGGGGAACTTCCAACTTCTATTAGCCGGCTGGGCTTTATGGTTAACCCATCCTGGTCAGAACAAGATAGAGATGTTGTATCGTTACTAATGGAAATTGCAGATGATGTAACTATTCATGATCCAGATAAAGTTACAACTTACAGACCTTTTACAGGAGGTGTTCCATCTACATTTAACCCGCCCTTGCCCGCAGGCTCCAATATCCAGAATTTTATGGAAAACGTCATTCAAGACGTTAAAGCACTTATTTACCCTAAATCTACCCCGAATCTTACGGGGGGAGAAAGGAGTGCTCTAAAATGGTTATCTGAAAATACAGAAATTGTAGTGAAGCCTGCGGATAAGGGAGGCAATGTTGTGCTCTTGACCAAAGATTATTACCTACAAGAGGCAAATCGTCAGTTGAGTGATTTAAATACTTATACAGCATTACCTAAAGACCCCACCACACATTACCAGGAGAGTGCTAGATCATTACTTAGGAGGGGAGTGGAAAATAATATCTTTTCGGAGAGATTTGCCAACAAACTTTTTATTACTCACCCTAAGAAACCATACTGGTACTGGACACCCAAAATTCACAAAAATGCACAAGTACCGCCAGGTCGGCCTATTGTTGCGGGCAGAGGCTCAGTTACTGAGCCTCTGTCCCAATATCTAGATTGGGTCTTACGCCCATTACTACCTACTATACCAGCTTACTTAAAAGATACCCAACACTTACTGCAAATTTTGGAAAATTTTGGGTGGCAGGAGCATTTCATTTTGGCTAGTATCGACGTGGAGAGTCTCTACACTCGCATTCCTCAGGGTGCGGGTGTGGAGGCTGTCCGACGTCGACTGGACCAAACGGAAAATCATAGCCCTGTTTATATTAATTACATTTGTGAGATGTTACAGTTTGTATTATCCCATAATGCTTTCCAGTTTAATAATCGCTGGTTTAACCAGCGATCTGGGACTGCGATGGGGACCCCCGTGGCATCTACTTTCGCAAATATTTTTTTAGGGGTCCTAGAGGAAGATAAGGTCTTCTCCACTAACAATCCTTTCATTGAATATCTGGCCCTTTACGTTAGATATGTCGACGACGTGCTGGTTATTTGGTCGGGCAGTATGGCCCAGTTCCACCAGTTCGTCGCCTACATGAACGATAATAACTACAATATGCATTTTACTAGTGTGGTGGGCACCAATAGTATAGAATTTCTCGACACTAAACTTGTTGCTAAAAATGATTATTTGGAGATTGAGGGATTTAGAAAAATTACAGCTACTAATTCCTTACTTAGATATGACAGCTTTCATTCTCATCATGTCAAAAAATCCCTTCCTTTCGGACAATTTGTCCGATTGAAACGGATAAATACTACTACTGAAACATTTGAAATACAGGCAAAACAATTATGGGACAGACTAAAAGAGAGGGGCTACCCTATATCTATCCTGAGTGAGGCACTTTTTAAGGTCAGGAAAATACCTCGTAGTCAATTATTGCACAAAAAACATAAAACATATGATAAAGACTGTGCTAAAGAAAATCAAGCAAAAAATTTTACGTTTTCCTTCTCATACAGCCCTATGGAAAATAAAATCAGGTCAGCGATACATAAAAATTGGCATATTCTCCAGCAGGATGATATCTTAAGCAAAACACAGCTGAACAAACCATTAATTTCTTTTCGCAGAACTAAGAATATTAGAGATTATATCGTACGAGGTAGATTACAAGATGATATGTCCAAAAATTGGATAGAAAAATCAAAACCACAAGGATGTTTTAAATGTGGACAGTGTAAATTATGTTCACACATGATACAAACGAAAAGTATACACTTAGGATCACAGAATATTGATATCCATGATTTCGTGACATGTAAATCTACCTATATTGTTTACGCATTAGTTTGCACATGTGGTTTTTACTATATTGGGAAGACTATAAGACCCTTGTATAAAAGAATTAGGGAACATTTTCGCTCACTCACTACTGGAAAAGGCTGCCCAAAAGTAATAGAACATATGAAATATAAACACAATAATAAAATTGAAGATTTAAAATTCCTTGGATTAAAAATAGTTGCACCCTTAAAATAAGGTGGAGATAGACACAAATTATTGTTACAAAAAGAATCAGAAATGATTATACTTACAGACGCCTTAGGACCACTAGGATTAAACCTACGGGAGGATTTAAATGTATTTCCATAGTGCAGGTGTATGTTGTTAGCATAGGATCTATGTCCACACCTAGCGTTTTTAATACTATACCTCCGATAGTGTTATACAGTCTAAGGCACTGTTATAGCTAATTAGTAAATACTAATGCTAGTCTCTCTTTACCACACACCATTTTTGTGCTTTTAACCCTGTAATGTCTAGTTTTCTATTTTTGTATTACTTGGTGCATGTATTTAAGGGGGTAGGGTTAAGTGATGTCAGAGGTCACGTGTAAGCGCTCTGTGTAGCGCGAAACCGGTCGACTTTCCTGTCGTTGTTGTTGCGTGGACCAGCGATCCCGAATAAAACTTCTTGCTGTTTCCGTGAGTGCCGTCTGCGATCTCTTCTTTCAAGTTTCCTCTGTGGGTTAAACCTTTTGTATGTGCCTAGTCATTTTTGTAACTTGTGTCTCTCTAAACGGTACACATTTACAACTCCCAGCATGCCCTAAGTAAGGTTCCTGCCTGGCGTTGACCTGCTACTAAACAGGGGGAGGACTTATGACTTTTTGTCAAAAAGTCCCAATGATAAATCCTAACCACTGCATTTACTGACACAGGTCTTACTGTCCACAGAGATTTATTATGAATCTGCTGTGCAATGAAAAGGAGCTAATCGTAGCACACAATGCGCGTGCGACATTTCTCTGACACAAAACTTGTCTAAATCCATTGATAAATTTCCCCCCTGTTTTAACTTAAAAAAAAAAAAAAAAAAAAAAAAATAAGAAACTGTAATTTCAAGAAATAGACTAAAGGACAATTGAGTTCACATTGGCCATCAAATCAGAATTTTAGGAGGTTTGTTTATTCCTACTAATAATGGAAGGATTACTACAAAATATTTTTGTTGTATTCCGGTAGATCATTATATGAGAATTTTATCCTTAGTTATAAGATTGAGAAGATCTTTGTAACCAGGCTAGAGAGATATTCCTTTATAATCTTCACTATACAGCTCAATCACTATGTGACTCACAGGCTCCTCCCATACATTTCTGGTATCATCACATCCATAATAACCTTGACTCTAAAATTAGAGCCTTTTTTTTATTTTTATTTTTTGGAGGAGAGATAAGAATAAAACCAAAATTCTGAAAATTTTTTCTTTTTCTTTAGCAATCTCAGAATTTTGGTTTTATGCTTATCTCAACTCCAATAGAAAAAAAAAATGACCAAGAATTTATGTGAAAAAATGAGTCTTTTATATACATGTTCACATAGTACATTATATACATAGAGCCCTCTCTATAGTGCTGGCCTGAAGAGTCAGTATAGAAGGGAGGGTTCCCTTCAGAGAGAATAGAAGCAGGATCAGGGAGTTGTCGTGTTAATGAGAGGTAATAAAGGAGGGAAACTTCCTGCCACCCCCTGTGATCTCCATCCTGCCCCGCCCCAGAGGACCCACCATTGTGCTGATAATGGGATGCCAGCAGAAATGTTTTAGTTTTTTTTTACTAAATGATAAATTTAATATTTTTTTCCGTGTAACATCATGAAACTAACCCCGAATAAGGCTATATTCACTCAGTGTAAGATGAATAGCAAAATAGGAAGAACAGACTTCCATAGTTTTTATTAATCTTTTTTCTGTACATAACAATGAGCACAATGAAAGTACATGCATATATACAAGTGATTTTACTGTAACACAAAATATAAAGAAAAATAAAATGTTTTCACCCCAATAAGAAGAATGTGAAATCTGCAGACTGTGCTCTGTGTTATAAAGGAACCAGAGACAATGAAAAGAGACACTGCATGTAACCAACTGTTCACACTCCTCATGTTACCATCTTCATAGCTTGTATCCTCAGCATAACCCTCGATGTAACGCCCCCTATTGTCTGCACTCATCGTCTATTCACATGTAATGACAGGAGGGTCCACTGACTATAGACCGATACCGGAGGCAGAAAGACCAGAACAGGGAAGGGAATGATCATTCCTCACAAGGGTCTGAATCTCACCTGAAGACACAACCAAGAAGTTTCTATTATAGATAATTCTATCAATGTCTCACTGTCCGGTCACAAAGGGTTCAAAGGTTTTATATGGAAAATAAAATAGGAAATATTTTCTACAATTTTGAGAACATTTCCTGTAGTAAGAAGAGACAACGGATCAATCTGTGCAAAGCAGAAGATGAAACCAAACCTAATAATATATTCTGTCTATATTCATACACTGCGCTGTTACCCTTTCCTCCCCATATACCGATGGCAAAATACAATCCATATATCCATATGCAGTATAGATCAGGTCTCTACATCACTTATATACAGAACAAGGGGGCAGCAATATGATGGGCTTTCTGTATGGAGGGAAAGGAGAAGGACATATAGGACGAGATTCATCAAAACTTATATAAAGAAAAAGTTGACCAGTTGCCTATAGCAACCAATCAGATCGCTTCTTTCATTTTTGAAAAGGCCTCTGAAAAATGAAAGATGTTATCAGATTGGTTGCTATGGGCAACTGGGCAATTTTTCCTCTCCCCAATAGAGTATAAGTTCTGCTGGTAACTCCATTACAGCAATTGAGAGGGTTCCTTCCGCAGAAGGCATTTAATTTTATAAGACCTTGGTGTACAGTGTATTATCAGGGGCCCCTCAGGGTCTCTTTGCCCTTTACCGGAGCTCATAACATCCTGTACAGGGAATGAGACGGACAGGGGCCCCTGTATAGGAACACTATATGGGCCCAATCACCCTATATAAGAGCTCAGCATAAAGCCCCCTATTATGTGTATATAGAGTGGGGTATGTCTAGGATTCACATCACTATTTTGGACCTATGGATGGAGGGTAAATATCAACACTACATTACAATTGATCATTCAAGATGATCACTGATACCCTATATTTCCCATCCACTAATTTAAGTACTAAGATAAGGCTCAACTTTTATTTGTTGCCTATTATTAAAATATTCAACCAGGTAGATCCCTTTTATAATAACCATAATAATGTTGTAAATCTGCATGTAACTACATGCTGGTATGATAACCATACACTGATACACTTTGATTGTTGCGGCTGCAGTCCGCAACAAAGATTGGGAATGAATCTACACTGGTGATATTAGAACATTAAACACACATCGCCCCCCCCCCCCCCCCCCCGACGTTTCACCACCAACAAGTGGCTTTATCAAGGGCTATAGGGCAAATGGCCATTATTTATACAAACCATTTGCCCTGTAGCCCTTGATAAAGCCAATTGTTGGTGGTGAAACGTCAGGGGGCGATTTGTGTTTAATGTTTTAATATCATCAGTCTAGATTCATTCCCAATCTTTGTTGCGGACTGCAGCCGCAACAATCAAACAGTGTATATCAGTGTATGGTTATCATACTAGCATGTAGTTACATGCATATTTACAAGATTATTATGGTTATTATAAAAGGAATCTGCTTGATTGAATATTTTAATAATAGGCAACAAATAAAAGTTATGTCTTATCTTAGTACTTAAATTAGTGGATGGGAAATATAGTGTATCAGTGATCATCTTGAATAATCAATTGTAATGTGGTGTCTAGGACTCAGTCCCCACACTTTACACCCCCTTGGTCTTCAGTCTGTAGAACGCCATTGAAATGTAAATTCACTCAATCCACATAAAACCTGTCTATCGACTCACAGCCAATCAGGGAGCTCATTTACCCTTGTTCTTCCTTTCACTCCCCCTTATAAAGCCGTCCCCCACCTCCTCTAGTCAGTCACTTCCTCGGCTTCCAGAGACGACTTCTACCTCCCCAAGACTTTGGTTTTAGTGAAGGATTTTTCAGCCGTTCCTAACTCAGGATTCATTTCTACAAGGTAATTTCTAGATTGCTGTTTTGTTTATTTATAATGAAATTGTTTTATTCTGTATCATATGATCATGAATGATATATATAATATTATTTGGAATTTATAGAATTCTGTATTGTTAGTTATTGAAGCATCTTCTATATATAATTTTAGGTCTCTTCCCCCCCCCCCCTTTCTTTTTTACAAACTATGTTATGCAATAGATTGGCCTCCTCTCTCCTGGTCTTTGATCACAGAGGCCATGAATCAGGAGTGTGCGCTGTCTAATATCGGCCATATTATATTTAATTGTCTTCTAAGTCATGTCAGGTGTGATTGGTTTATAGCGTCTACTGAATAGGAAGTATACTTCATACCATCGTGCAACCAATGGACATTGTCCAATCAGCTCTCTTTTTTTCATTTTTAGAAAGGCCTATGAAAAACAATAAAAGCAATCTGATTGGTTGCTATGGACAACTGGTCAAGTTTTCCTCTACACAGGTTTAGAAAAATATTCCCCATAGGGGGGATTTTTCAAAACCTGTATAGAGGAAACGTTGGCCAGTTGCCCATAGCAACCAATCAGTGTTTCTTAAATTTTTCACAGGCCTTTCTAAAAATGAAAGAAGAGAGCTGATTGGTTGCTAAGGGCAACTGGCCAACATTTCCTCTATACAGGTTTTGAAAAATCTCCCCTATATATTCCCAGAGGAAAAGTGAGGCAAAACTGATGATGCCACACTGGGTTTGTATAAATGAGGATGTTATGAGGATCATGTAGATGGTTATATTGGCCTCCCATGTTTATAGGCTGTATATTATTATATGTATATTACTATTCTGCAGGCTGTTTGGGCCTTTGTCCCTGCAGGTAATTCCCATTTACACTATGGTATTGGGCAGCTCACAAGTCTTACCCTAAAGTTATCTAATCTTTAACAGTGACTCCTATTTCTTACATATAGGTATATATTATTTATCCTGTATATAATAGCTTTTCTATAATTCTATATGTGACTGCGCAGCCTCTACATTTATTCACTGATGTCCTCTTCTATAGTAACGTGTGTTGATTGTTATCACATACTGTACTTTATATAGATATGACATTTTATAGACCTCTTGTATATGTATGGCTATGGTTTTTGTAGGTCAAGAATATATGTAAGAAAAAAATATATAATAATAATAAAATTTTGTTTCTATGTTGTACAGGACACAATGGCCTCCAACAAACAGGACGTGCAGCTCATCCTGGAGGGACTTGTCTCTGTGGCTTCCCGGGGTCTACAGAATATAGCTCTACAGGAGAACTACCAAGTCATCCAGGAGCTTGGACATGGTGGCTATAGTTCTGTTCTGATGGTAAAGGAGAAGAAAACAGGTCAGTACAGTCAATGATCCATCATTATAGATATGGAATAGTCTGAAGATCATGGTAGGACACAATCTCCATGGTCTAGATGTAATATGGGAGATTCAGGAATAGTGATGTGATGTATTCACTAGGACGTATGTGATTAGGGGGTAGAAAAGGGGTCAAATTAATTACCATGGTTCACATAATAAATTCCTAGTTTTATAACATAATGGAATTATTGGCGGAGAACTAATAATCGAGAGAGAGCAAAAGGGCCCCGAGAATAGTATTAAAGGGGTTATCCAGGGAAAAAAAAAACTTTTTTATATATATCATCTGGCTCCAGAAAATTAAACAGATTTGTAAATTACTTATATTTAAAAAAAATCTTAATCCTTTCAGTACTTATGAGCTGCTGAAGTTGAGCTGTTCTTTTCTGTCTAAGTGCTCTCTGATGACACGTCTCGGGAACTGTCCGGAGTAGAAGCAATTTCCCATAGCAAACCTCTTCTACTCTGTGCAGTTCCCAAGACAAGCAGAGATGTCAGCAGAGAGCACTGTTGTCAGACAGAAAAGAACAACTCAACTTCAGCAGCTGATAATTATTGGAAGGATTAAGATGATTTAATAGAAGTAATTTACAAATCTGTAGCGTATAGATGAGTAGTTCGGCACTGCTAATTTCTGAACCTGAAAGCGGGTGGACACTAAGTCGCTGTAGCGGAGTGGGGATACGGTGGTGCTCGGACTCACGTAGATTATACCATCAGTGCATGAGAAGACAAAGAAAAGTCGGCACTCACCGGGTTTCCAATTCAGCAGATTTTATTGCACGTTGCTCACAGCCGTAGTACAATTCTCGGGGAGACAACGGATGGTACAAGGGGGGTACCACAGAGAGGCGACACCTGTGTTTCGCACTTAGTAGTGCTTCAACGGGCCTAACTCTTTACCGGAACATGTCATCTTCTTATACAGGTGAGTTTAGTAATTGGACCTATCACCATCTAACACACCTTGTGACGTTGAAAGAAGGGGAGGAGGTTGCTTAGTTAAGCTTGTTCCTACTTAGATCTAGCTCATTGTTCAGACTGCCAGGACTAGTATCATAAAAAACATTCTTAGAAGCAAACTGAGACATCAACTTTATCATTAAGCCCTAAGACTCCCGTTGCGTCAGTAGCAATTATCCAATGTGTCTCTCTTCTAAGAAGGTTTTTATCAGATCTTAGCCCCGGTCGTGCAGCTACTTTTTCTATTCCTGCAAACCTTAATGATTCGTGACTTCCTCCATGGGCTTCCACTACATGGGAAATAAATCTGGGAGCTCCCTTTTAAGTGCGTAGAGAGTAAAAGTGCTCTCTGATTCTAGCGCACATTTGTCTGATTGTTTTTCCTATATAGTAGAAGCCACATGGGCAAAATATAACATAGACCACGTTTTTTGTTCTACACGTAATAAGTTCGCTAACCGTATGGGTAATTGGACCTATTCTGAATGTTTGCAAGCCGAGATTATATTTACAAAAATTACAATTTTTACATTGAAAATTCCCTGTTGGTACATGACTAGTTAACCAGTCTGTTTTATTTTTCTTTTCTTTATCTTTTTGTGTATTATGTGCACGTTTCAATACTTCTCCTATTGTTTTCGTTTTCCTATAGGAGATTAATGGTTTCTTTAATATAAAAATAAAACAGACTGGTTAACTAGTCATGTACCAACAGGGAATTTTCAATGTAAAAATTGTAATTTTTGTAAATATAATCTCGGCTTGCAAACATTCAGAATAGGTCCAATTACCCATACGGTTAGCGAACTTATTACGTGTAGAACAAAAAACGTGGTCTATGTTATATTTTGCCCATGTGGCTTCTACTATATAGGAAAAACAATCAGACAAATGTGCGCTAGAATCAGAGAGCACTTTTACTCTCTACGCACTAAAAAGGGAGCTCCCAGATTTATTTCCCATGTAGTGGAAGCCCATGGAGGAAGTCACGAATCATTAAGGTTTGCAGGAATAGAAAAAGTAGCTGCACGAGCGGGGCTAAGATCTGATAAAAACCTTCTTAGAAGAGAGACACGTTGGATAATTGCTACTGACGCAACGGGAGTCTTAGAGCTTAATGATAAAGTTGATGTCTCAGTTTGCTTCTAAGAATGTTTTTTATGATACTAGTCCTGGCAGTCTGAACAATGAGCTAGATCTAAGTAGGAACAAGCTTAACTAAGCAACCTCCTCCCCTTCTTTTAACGTCACAAGGTGTGTTAGATGGTGATAGGTCCAATTACTAAACTCACCTGTATAAGAAGATGACATGTTCCGGTAAAGAGTTAGGCCCGTTGAAGCACTACTAAGTGCGAAACACAGGTGTCGCCTCTCTGTGGTACCCCCCTTGTACCATCCGTCATCTCCCCGAGAATTGTACTACGGCTGTGAGCAACATGCAATAAAATCTGCTGAATTGGAAACCCGGTGAGTGCCGACTTTTCTTTGTCTTCTCATGCACTAATTTACAAATCTGTTTTAACTTTCTGGAGCCAGTTAATATATATATTTGAAAAAAAAATAGTTTTTTCCTGGAATACCCCTTTAACACTTCCATAAATCCAATGAGATAATACCATAAAGCCCTACATGTGATATATGTACAATTCATTGTGTTCTTTTTGTTAACAGATCAAACTGTGGCAATAAAGCTGCTTCATATGAAAAAGACGACTGAATCTTCCTTCCTTATGGAGTTCAGCACATCCTTCTTCCTGTCATCCCATCCTAATATTATTGGAATATATGGAACCGCCTTCAAGACGGGCGACTATTTTGCCTACACCCAGGAGCTGGCTACAAATGGAGATCTCTTCTCCCTTTTAACATCTAATGTAAGTAGAAATCCCTGAATAACCTTGAACTATATTTCCTAATATCTTTCCTAATATTTCCATTGTGTTGACTTCATTTATTTCCCTATTTCAGGACGGACTCCCAGAAGACATAGTGAAGAGATGCGCGGTGCAGATCTCCAGTGCCCTGGAATTCATAGAGAGTAAGGGGCTGGTTCATATGGACATCAAGCCTGAGAACATCCTGGTGGTCCGTAAGGACTGCCACCTCATCAAAATTACTGACTTTGGTCTTTCAAAAATCAAGGGAACGATAACCAAAAAAAGGTCAGGCACAAGATCTTTTATGGCACCAGAGATGAGGCAAATTACCAACCAGGCCACTTTGGTTATAGACTCCTCTCTGGATGTCTGGTCCTTTGGTGTTGTTCTCTGCTGCTTGCTGACAGGGGAATCTCCATGGCAGTCAGCAGATCCTTCAGACCAAGAATATTGTAGTTTTGTTGAGTGGCAGAATCATTTCCAGAGTATGGAGCCACCATCTCCATGGAGCAGACTTTCCCCTCAGGCACTGAAAATGTTCAGCAGTCTTTTGGCCATAGACTGTAATAGGAGGAGTAAATGTACTGAAGTGTTGATGTTCCGGGATGAATGCTGGAAAAAAAAATTCTTTGAGACGACTGCTGTAGTAGATACTACAAAAGTAAATTCATTGGAGGAGTCTGGGACAACAACTGACTCCTACAGTAGGGTTTCCACCACATCAATCCTCAGTGCTAAGTCTTTCTATTTGACCTCTAACAGTTTTCATATTGAGGAGCCTCCAGATGACATCCAGTATCCAGCAGTGTTTATGGATGACGAGGTATCAGTCTATGTCGGGGCAGAGGTGGAAATTGGATGAAGGGAAATCATTCAGCTGTGTCCTCACAGGAAAAAGTAGGTGGCACAAATTCCATGATCAGGTAAGAAGATTTTTTATTAGAATAAGAGTCTTTAATAGGTCGATGGGCTTTACCCGTATCAGATACATGGAGAAATCAGGAATATGTGTGTTTTACAAACATGTTTTTGTTACTTGATGTGCTCTGGGTGCTAAAAAGTATCTCTGCTTTCGCCTACAGTATTTAGATGGGTCTGGTGCATCAAAATGAAGGAAAGCTTTACCATGGGTCTGCAATGTAATCAATATTTTACATAGTTTAAAGTTTTTTGGTATATTATGTGAAGTAAGGAGGAGGTTTGCCTTGTTCATGAGGGCTGTAAAATACAGATGTTCATGCTTACACCTGTAATACATTAGGTGTTTTTTTTTTTTCACCATTCTACCCCAGGAGGCCTTAAGTGGCTTCCACCAATCAGGAGAATGAACCATCTCCATGCTACATGATCGAAACACTGCACATTATACCACATGCTACACTACACTGGATTCATATGTTTGATGTACAATCAGACACCTTCTCTATTTATGTGCCATAATGAATACATGGTGCCTTTACTATTTATATCATGAAAAAATGTGGTAACTCCAATAAGAGTATAGTATACCTATACAAAACGAGTTCAGATCACCAATTCAAGATAAATTAAAATAGAATTTTAAATAGTTCTGAATAAAGTTTAACTAAATATAAAAAACAGTATAATAGAAGGTGCTCCAGAGAAATTGTCGGAAGTAAGGCGACCCTTGAAAAAGGTGGGAATGAAACATACATTGGGGTACGGAGGCGACACATCCTTCACAGACACGGATAAGCACTTGGATACCTGTATTGAGAGTTTATAATCGTATTATGGAGTGATTGCTGCATAAGTGCATTTGAGATCGGTACTGTGGACCAAGAGATGGGCACAATATTGGAAGTACATATGGTAGTAGCCTAAGCCCTCTGTAATCAAGTAGTATAAACCAGGAGAAGATATACATAAATAGGGATATGTGCAATTGATTGGTGTATTGTGGTGATGTGTCGCCTTACTTCTGGTGAATTTCTCTGAAGCACCTTCTATTATATTGTTTTGTATACTTAGTTGAAATTTTAAATAGTTCTCAATAAAGTTTATTTTAATTTGTCTTGAAGTGGTTATCTGAACTCATTTTGTATAGGTATACTACTGTACATTGTAGCATGTTGTATAATGTACAGTGTAGCATACTGTACATCCACATGCGACACTGTACATTATACCACATGTGACACTGTACATTTTACCACATGCTACACTAACATTCCTACACACTATAAACAAGTCAAAAATGTTTTGTAATATGTAAATAAGAATAAAACCTGATGATTAGTTGGATTCAATTGTCTCAGAATATCCAATCTACTGAGGAAAATCATGGATTGGATCTGAATGATGTCAATTTTTAATCCAAACCTGAAGGTTTAAATAAAACACATACAAGTTACTGTACATCTGTTATTGTAAAACACCAGTGAGTCTGTCAACTGACCAGAACTACCAGACTCTACAAACAAATCATAGAAAGTGTTTCATGGTGGTGGTATTGTTCCAACCGTAAAAGGATTCCCTAACGATGGAATAAGCTTGCCGCAGCTGGATGTGCTGAGTCGGCACAACTGATCGATGATCCACCTGCTTCTTACAAAGACATGTAACACATTTCTAGGTCGATCTGGCCTCTTTCTCTGGAATATGCCCCTACATAAGTTGGACATTGTAATTTAAAAAATCTGACATTAGGGCATTTATCTTAATGACATTGTACTTTATGATAGTGGTACATTTTAGTCAATACATTCCAAAATTTTATTTAAAAAAATTAAAATCTCTTTGAAATTCTCTGCTTGTATGAAACGTTATTCACATTTCCAATATTTCAAATTTATGATATCATTTATTAAACATACTTTTGTTCTTTAAAAAAATGAGAGCGTATAAAAAATAATTAGATGTTTTTTAGGGACCAGTTTACTTCTGAAGTCGTTTTGGGAGGCCTGTATGTAATCCCCCCTATAATTCCACCCAGTTTAAATGTACCTCAAAGTAGTAAAAATGGCATTTAGGAAGTTTATTAACCATTTTACTTTTTTTATAAAAATTGCAGAAGAGGGTAACATTTTTTGTGGGGGAAGGGCTTATTCACATTTATTGAAACTCGGGACATGCTGGGCGTTGTAGATGTATACCATTTAGAGAGACACACGTTAGAAAAATGAGTAGGCACATACAAAGGGTTTAACCCCCAGAGGAAACATTGCCCTAAGTATGGTTCCTGCCTGGCATTGACTTGCATCTAAACAGGGGGGGAGGACTTTCGACTTTTAAAAAAGTCCCAAAACCGCCGTTACTCACAAAATAGGACTCTTTGCAGATGATATTCTCTTATCAATCTTGGAACCCAGTCATTCATTGCCCCCCTTAATGTCTTTATTAGACAAATTAAAATCAACAGCTCTCCCACTGTCTTTGGATATTACCACAAGGGCTGAATTGATAACTAAGTTCCCTTTTACATGGTCAGAAGATTCGCTTACATATTTAGGTATAAAATTAACAAGTTCCCGAAGACAATCAGTAACTACCAATATAGAGCTATTATGCTCTAAACTACAGTCGGATATAAAAACCATCTCTAAATTGCCTATTTCTTGGATAGGACGGATAGGGGTAGTTAAGATGGCATTACTACCCAAAATATTATACTTTTTCCGTAACCTCCCCCTTGCTTCCATTAAAAAACTCCAAACCATTCTTTTAAAATACATTTGGAAAAATGGCATGGTAAGAGTCCCTTCGGAAACATTATATAGAAGTATTAAACTAGGAGGACTGGGATGCCCAGACCTCAGGAACTACTACCGCGCAGCCCACCTGACTCAGCTACAAAGATGGTGGCACAACGATATTTCAGCAAAATGGATAGGAATGGAAGCATATCTAACCATCTCAATATCCCTAAACACAGCTTTATGGCAAATTATGATTAATAAAAAATTTATAGTGACAATAAGCCCAACAGCCAAAGCAAGTATGGAGATCTGGCTATATGCCCTATCTAGAAATATAATACATGATATTTGGTATGAAAGTATTCCAATTACATCTATACATAATTTAATACCAGACATATTTTTCCCTATGGATTAAAAAGGGAATTACAACAATTGAACAAATAAGCAACAAAGGTCACCTATTAGCATTTGAACATATTTCTCAGAAATCTAATATACCTCCACATGATTTTTACCAATATTTTCAAATCCGTCACCTCTTGAGGCCACATAGAGCAGAATTACAAAAACCTAAAACACAGTTTGAGAAGTATTTTTTCCTATCTAAATGGGGGAGGGGTGCTATCGCTATAGCATACTCCAGCTAGTCAATCCATCCTACAGGACCATAGACCTAAGTTCCAGGTAAAATGGGAAAATGATTTAGCTATGCGGATCTCCCCTGAATGCTGGGCTAAATTATACACTTTGCCATCAAGCCTGTCGCACTGTGTGTCACACTTGGAAAGCTCCCGTAAACTTATGTATCGCTGGTACCTCACTCCAACTCGCCTGGCAAAAATGTATCACAACGAGAATAGGGGGATTTGCTGGAGGTGCAGGCAGGAACAGCGGACACATACATATTTGGTGGAATTGCCAACTGATACAACAATTCTGGAAAATAAGAAGCATTTTATTAAATAGAATCTTAGGGAAACAAATAGGAGGGCCCTTTTAAACATCGGCGTAGAGGAACTTCAATATAAAGAGAGGATTATAAGTTTCCACTTGTTATCCGTGGTACGCACGGCAATAGCAAAAAACTGGAAGTCTCCGAACGTCCCTAATATAACAGAAATTCTAAATTCTCTTAGCCATATATGTACAATGTAAAGACTAAGACTGGATAAAATGGATAGTTCAACCTCACTAGACACCAAACAAAGGATATAGGACAATTGGATAAAGAAAATAAAAGAGAGAAGAGCGGTTTAGAGTGTCTAACAGTGCCGCTTTTATGTATGTAAAAGGTACAGAATGTAGCTGGAAGCGAGAGAGGATTGGATAGAGGTAGGGTGCAAGATTAGGTGTCAATGCAGGTATACTGGATTGTCTGGGTGGGCATCATAAGTAAACGGAGAGACTGAGTAATTGTGTTCTTTCCCTTATCACCTCCCCAAGGTTGTATGTTGGTATGTATGATTTGTAATGTACTTTAAAGCAAAATTTCAATAAAATGTAAACTATTTAAAAAAAAAAAGTCCAAATGATAAATCCTAACCACTGCATTTACTGACAGACTTTACTGTCCACAGAGATTTATTATGAATCTGCTGTGCAATGAAAAGGCGCAAAAAAGTTGCACACAATGCGCGTGCGACGTTTCACTGACACAAAACTTGTCTAAATCTCTTCATAAATTTCCCCCCAAAGTGTTAACCAGTTTCTTTTTTTGCTTTTTATTTATTTATTTTTTTCAAAGTTGAAACTGTAATTTCGAGAAATAGACTAAAGGGCATACCCTAAGAAACCGAAGACATGAATTAGGTCATGTGTCAACCTATTGCAAATTTTTTATTTCATACACAAATCAGTACTTTTCTTCATGAAACCTGTATCAGACTGTCCTCAATGGGAATGTCTACACATGGCAACTACATTCAGTTGATGATTTTTCTTAAACCCTCTCAGAGTACATGGGTTCGTGTAAACAAAAAAACAAAATGTGGATACATTTTCACCCCAGGTAATTTATTTATTTTTAATGTATCATCCTATAGGCGATGCTATATATTGTCACCCAACTTCTCATACTCGCTGATACGGGTCTTCTACACCTGGCCCAAAGAGTGTAAAACTAAGTTCAAATTGGCCTTCAAATCTGAATTTCAGTGGGTTTGCTTCTTCCTACTAATGATCTAAAGGAATACAACAAAAATATTTTGTAGTAATCTTTCCATTATTCGATCAGAATTTTATCCTTATTTATTAGATCGAGAAGCTCTTTCTAACCAGGCTAGAGAGATATTGCTTCATAATGTCCACTATACAGCTCAATCACTATGTGACTCACAGGCTCCTCCCATACATTTCTGGTATCATCACATCCATAATGACCTTGACTCTAAAATGAGACTGTTAAAACCAAAATTCAGAGATTTTTTTTTTTTTATGCTTATCTCTCCTCCAAAAAACAAAAACATTTGACCAAGAATTTAAGTGCAAAAATTAGCCTTTTATATACATGTACACATAGTACTTTATAAACATAGAGCCCTCTCTATAGTGCTGGCCTGAAGAGTCAGTATAGAAGGGAGGGTTCCCTTCAGATAGAATAGAAGCAGGATCAGGGAGTTGTCATGTTAATGAGAGGAAATAAAGGAGGGAAACTTCCTGCCACCCCCTGTGAACCCCATCCTGCTCCGCCCCAGAGGACCCACCATTGTGCTGCTAATGGGATAATGTCAGCAGAAGAAAAGTCTGAAATGTTTTAGATTTTTACTACAAGGCCAATTTTTATTTTTCGTTTTTTCCTCCTCGCCTTCTAAAATCCATAACTCCTTTATATTTCCATGTACAGACCCATATAAGGGCTTGCTTTTTGCGTAACCAATTGTACTTTGTAATGAAACCTCTCATTTTACCATAAAATGTACGGCGAACCCAAAAAATTATTTTTTTAGGGAGGAAATTTAAATGAAAACCCAAATTTTGCACACTTTACGGTAAAAATGATAGGTGTTCTTTATTCTGTGGGTCAATACGGTTAAAATGATACCCATGGCTAGATACTTTTATATTTTTGTACCGCTTAAAAAAAATCTAAAACTTTTTGCACAAAATCAGTAATCTAAAATCGTCCTATTTTGACCACCTACAACTTTGTCATCTTTCCATATATAGGGCGGTATGAGGGCTCATTTTTTTGCACCGTCATCTGTACTTTTTTTTAGATACCACATTTGCTTATATAAAACTTTTAGATCATTTTGTATTAATTTTTTTTAAGAAAATGTGACAAAAAAGCAGGATTTGTGGTCTTTTTAAATTTTTTATGTTTACGCCATTCACCGTACGGGATCATTAACATTATATTTTGATAGTTCGGACATTTACGCACATGGCGTTACCAAATATGTTTATTTAACAAAAAGTTTACGCTTTTTGGGGGTAAAATGGGAAAAACGGACAATTTTCATTTTTATTGGGGGAGGGGATTTTTCACTTTTTTTTTACTTTTTTATTTTTTACATTTTTCAACTTTTTTTTAACACTTTTTATGTCCCCATAGGGGACTATCTATAGCAATCGTTTGATTGCTAATACTGTGCAGTGCTATGCATAGGACACAGCACTGCTCAGTATTATCGGTGATCTTCTGCTCTGGTCTGCGCGATCGCGGATGTCGGCCATTACCAGCGGGTTCCCGGCTGCTGCTAGCAGCCGGAACCTGCCATGTACGACGCGAGCACCCTTCCGATGCTCGCGGTCATACACAGGACGTAAATGTATGTCCTGGTGCGGGAAGTCCCGCCAAACCAGGACATACATTTTCGTCCGTGGTCATTAAGGGGTTAAAGGATAACTGTAGTGGAACATTTTTATATATGCCCGGGCCTCAAAAATAAACAAAATAAACTCATACATTCCTTCCTACGAGCTCCCGTTGGTCCTGCAGTGCTGACCTCATTCCACTTCCTGGGGACGGGGACGCCGCAGAGCCGTCCACATATCACCGGCCGCCCGATGTCCTGCCCCACCCCGGCCTGTGATAGGCTGAGCCCACTGTCATGTAAGGAGCTCTGGACGGCTTCTTACATGACAGTGGGCTCTGCCTATCACAGGCCAGGGCGGGACATCGCTGTGGTCGGTGATACGCCGACAGCTCTGCGGCGTCCCCGTCCCCAGGAAGTTTAATGAGGTCAGCACTGCCGGACCAATGGGGGCTCGTAGGAAGGTATGTATGAGTTTATTTTGTTTATTTTTGAGGCATGGGCATATATAAAAATATTCCACTACAGTTGTCCTTTAATCTATTTTCTGTACATAACAATGAGCACAATGAAAGTACATGCAAATATACAAGTGATATTACAAGAACACAAAATATAAAGAAAAATAAATAAAATTCAGCCCAATAAGAAGAATGTGAATCTGCAGTAAAATAGAAATGAATCGGCCAGGTTATTCTGGAAACACCCGCATAGCAATGAGGCCGCCCATTAGAGAAGAGCGAACTTTTCAAAAATTCGGTTCGGACGATTCGCCGAATTTTCCCGAAAAGCTTGTTTCGATCCGAATTTATTTGCGGCGAATCGATGTTAAAAAAGGCTATTTCTAGCCTACATACAGCCTCTATAGGGGTATAGAAAACTTTGCTGTGTCCTAAAACGCTGGGTGTGCTGGGGTAGTGAAATAATACTGTTATTCAGAATAGCATGCAGATTACCGGCATCGCTCTTAGAATCACTGCCGCACAGCAGCACAATGACAGAGCCTGGTGGTGGCATCAGTGTCAGGAGACCATATAGTGACTGAATGACATAGCGTGGACATGTTAGCAGCAAGAGGAGACCATTTAGTGGCTGAATGGCACAGCTTGGAGTTGGCTGATGCACTAGTACACTACACACCAGGGCTTCACAATCCCCCCCCCCCCCCCAAAAAAAAACAACACAATATATGAAAATTTTTAACAAAGATTTCTCATTGGTAGCACCCGCTATCCAAAAATTTGAAATTTCCAGAACCAGGCCCCACCCCTGTGGCATCAGTAACCCATATATTGCCTGCATGACACAGCTTGAAGTTGGCTGATGCAAGAGTACACACCAGGGCTTCACAATCCCACCCCCCCCCCCCAAAAAAAAAAAAATCAACACAATGTATTAAATTTTTGACAAAGATTTCTCATTGGTAGCACCCGCTATCCAAAAATGTGAAATTTCCAGACCGAGGCCCCACCTCTGCGGCATCAGGAACCCATATATTGCCTGAAGGACACAGCCTGGAGTTGGCTGATGCACCAGTATACACCCGGGCTTCACAATCCCCTCCAAAAAACAACATTTTAGAATTTTTTTTTAAAGAAATACCTTTGTGTAAGAACAAGCGCATATCCAACAGTTCACAAGACTCTATAATGCAGGACGGTGGACCACCCAAAGACATTCTTCTCAAAAATAATAAACCACACATATTGAATTAGTTTTTGTAACACTGTGTGTAAGCGCATCTGTCTCCAAAAGATCAGATCACCAAAGGACTTTTTTCGCCCAAAATGATGAAGCAGAGTTAATCCCTGTCCGTATTTTTTATTTTTTTTATTTTCATTAAAAAACCACACGCAACAAGCGTTCCGTTGTGTAATGATAAGCATTCTGGAAAATTCAATTTTATTACTGATAAAATTATCAGTAAATAAAAAAAAAAAAAAACACTACCCAAGAGTGTTTTAATTACCCCATACATTGCACCAGGAGCAGTCAAGAGTAGGCCTCGGCAGTACCCAAGAGGCTTTAATAACCCCCTACCTTTACACGATCAATTGCGAGATCGAGCAATACCAGGTGTGTTATGCCCTCTGATTTCCGGGGCCGCAGGCGCGCTCCACTGAACGGATTAGCGTGTCTCTATCTTTCATCGACCGGTGCTGGTAACCCGCTAACTCCCGGAAAGGTAAGCTGCCACGAAGCAGGTGGTCTCCCCCGGGCACGTTTGGCTCCAGAATTTCCACTACTGCCACACCATGCTGACTGCCAACCGCGCTACCGCCTTGCTGACTCAAGGGCAATCTGCAACTCTCTTCTCCCGATGATGAACCCCCTTCTCCTGAGATCGAGCAATAACAGGTGTGTTGTGCACTCAGATGTCCGGGGCCGCAGACGCGCTCCACTGAACGGATTAGGGTGTGTCCATCTTTTTTTGTAGCACCCGCAATCCAAAAATGTTATATTCCCAGACCCAGGCCCCACCTCTGCGGCATCAGGAACCCATTTATTGCCTGAAGGACACAGCCTGGAGTTGACTGATGCACCAGTACACACAGGGCTTCACAATCTGCCCCAAAATCAACAAAATTGTATAAAATTTTTTTTTATTTACAACTTTATGTAAGCACAAGCGCATATCCAACATTTCAGAAGACTCTATGAGGCAGGACGGTGGACCACCCAAAGACTTTCTTCTCAAAAATAATGAACCACACAATTGTTGAATAAAAAAATCAAAATTTGAAATTCCTAGACCCAGGCCCCACCTCAGCTGCATCAGTAACCCATAGATTGCCTGAAAGACACAGCCTGGAGTTGGCTGATGCACGAGTACACACCCGGGCTTCACAATCCACCCCAAAAAAACGCAATTTTTTTTTAAATTGTCTGACAAAATACCTTTTTGTTAAAACAAGCGCATATACAGCAGTTCAGAAGACTCTATAATGCAGGACGGTGGACCACCCAAAGACATTCTTCTATAATATAATAAACCACACAATATGTTCAATTTTTTTAAATAATTGAAATTCCAAGACCAAGGCCCCACCTCTGCTGCATCAGTAACCCATATATTGCCTAACGGACACAGACTGGAGTTGACTGATGCACGAGTACACACTACACACCAGTCACCCGGGCTTCACAATCCACCCCCAAAAAAACGCAAATTTTTATCGAAATTGTCGGACAAAATACCTTTTTTTTTTTAAAACAAGCGCATATACAGCAGTTCAGAAGACCCTATAATGCAGGATGGTGGACCACCCGAAGACATTTTTCTCAAAAGTAATAAACCACACAATGTTTGAAATTTGGTTAAAAAAATTATTACATGTGTGTAAGTGCATCTGTCTCCAAAAAATCAGATGGCAAAAGGATTCTATTCGCCAAAAATGATTAAGCAGAGTTAATCCCTCTCCATCTATTTATTTATTTTTTTCATTAAAAAATCACACGCAACAAGCGTTCCATTGTGTAACGGTTAGCATTCTGCAAAATTCAATTTTATTACTGATAAAATTACCAGTAAATTTAACAATAACACTACCCAAGAGTGTTTAATTACCCCATACATTGCACCAGGAGCAGTCAGGAGTAGGCCTCAGCAGTACCCGAGGCTTTAATAACCCCTTACCTTGCCCGATCAATTGCGAGATCGAGCAATAACAGGTGTGTTATGGCCTCAGATGTCCTGGGCCGCACTAGCGCTCCACTGAACGGATTAGCGTTTCTCTATCTTTCAAGGACAGGTGCGTGTTGCACGCTGAAACCAGTTCGTGATAGGGATCTGTGATTGCAATTATTTAATCTTAAAACGAGGAATTACCAGTAAGTGAGGGTCATAAGCAGGTGTTTATTAAGTCCCTGCCCTTTGTACACACTGCCCGTCGCTATAAGCGATTGGATTAGTTAGTGAGTTGGTTAGTGAGGTCCTCGGATCGGCCCAGGCGGGGTAGGAGAAGGCCCTGGCAGAGCGCCGAGGATTTAACGATCATTGTTGAAATTTGCATTAAGCATGTATTTAGCTACTGCTAAACATCAAAAAAATGTAAGGCCCAAGGCCAGAGGCACCAGGGAGGCAAGTAGTTCCTGAAAGACACAGAATGAGTCTGGAGCATGCATTTGCAGTACCCAAGAGGTTTTCATAACCCCTTACATTTAAAGATCAATGTTGACATTTGCATTAAACATGTATTTAGCTACTGCTAAACTTAAAAAAATTATAGGCCCAAGGCCTGAGGCACCAGGGAGGCAAGTAGTTTGTGAAAGACACAGAATGAGTCTGGAGCAGTCATTCGCAGTACCCAAGAGGGTTTCATAACCCCTTACATTTAAAGACCAATGTTGACATTTGCATTAAGCATGTATTTAGCTACTGCTAAACTTCAAAAAATTATAGGTCCAAGGCCAGACGCTTCAGTTTTCCCCAAATTAGGACCATAGTTGTCCCCCAGATTAGGCAGCATAGATGTTCCCCAGAGGAGGCAGCATAGATGTCCCCCAGATTAGGAGCATACTTGTCCCCCAGATTAGGCAGCATAGATGTCACCCAGATTAAGAGCATAGTTGTCCCCCAGATTAGGAGCATAGTTGTCCCCCAGAGTAGGCAGCATAGATGTCAACCAGATTAGGCAGCATAGATGTCCCCCAGATTAGGAGCATACTTGTCCCCCAGATTAGGCAGCATAGTTGTCCCCCAATCAGCGCGGGCCGGTCAGAGCCAATCAAAAGGCCGTATGTGTCAAACGGGCCATACAATCCCCAGGTCTGCCCCAGAGGGTTTCATAACCAACCACAATAGAGAAAATTTTGTTGTAGGAGCATGGTCAATCTACTCAGACCCATCTGTCATTGATGGCTGGAAATCCTGGCTGATCCATACCTGATTCATCTTGACAAACGTCAGTCTCTCCACATTTTTAGTGGACAGACGAGTTCACCTTGGGGTGACTATGGCCCCGGCCGCACTAAACACCCGCTCTGATGGCACACTACTGGCCGGGCAGGACAGCTTTTCCAGGGCAAACTCCGCTAGTTGCGGCCATAAACAGAGTTTGGCTGCCCAGAAGTTCAGCGGATCTTCAACGGTTGTTGGCAGGGTCATGTCGAGGTAAGCGATCCCCTGCTGGTTCAGGTCCTGCTCCATGTCCACCTGCTGCTGATGAGTAGCTTCACTATGCGGCTGAAGGAAGCTACTCATCAGCGACTGTAGACTCAGGCTGCTGCTGATTGAGCCGGTACTGCTCCTGCCACTCCTCCCCTCCCCAGCAGCCATGGCAGTGGAAGGTGAGCGCAGAGGGCCCCCCGAGTCAGACCTGCGAGTGGATGGACCATGTGGCCGATAGGCATCGGCCAACCGACTACGTAGAAGCTCCCTGAAGTAGGTCAGTTTGTCCTCCCTTTCAGTGGTTGTAAAAAAGGCCCCCATTCTGGGCCGGTAGCGAGGGTCTAATAAGGTGGAGATCCAGAAGTCATCGTGCTGACGAATTTTGACAATTCGGGGGTCACTACGCAAGCAACTCAGCATGCATCGTGCCATTTGTGACAGTGACTCGCTGGGACTACCTGCCTCCATCTCCACTGCATACTGCCACGGTGTGTCTGGGTCCTCTGTCTCGCCTCCCTCGTAATAACCTTCCAGCTCCTCTGGCTGCTCCTGCTCCTCCTGTCCTGTCCAATGACCAGAAACACCGGCCATCTCATCCACCGTAAACTGTGCTCCGCTCTGCCCCTCATCATCCTCCTCCAGTTCATCCCCCACAGGACTCGTGTAGCCTTCTGATGTAGGCGCAACATCTCCATTGCTGTGACCAGCCATGTTTTTAATCATTTTTTGGAGTAAATGTAGGAGTGGAATTACTTCATTCATGGCGTAATTCGAGCGACTAACAAAAAAATGTGGCTTCCTCAAAGGGCCTCAGCAAACGGCAGGTGTCACGTATGAGCTGCCCCTCGTTCACATTGAAGTTACACAGGGGAGTACTCCTATCTGCTTGTATCATCAAAAAATCCGTGATGGCTTTTCTTTGTTCGTATAGTCTGTCCAACATATGGAGGGTGGAATTCCAATGTGTGGCAACGTCACAAATGAGACTATGTTGTGGGATACCGTTCTGACGCTGCAGCTCAAGCAAAGTGTGCTTGGCGGTGTACGAGTGGCTGAAGTGCATGCACAGTTTCCTTGCCATTGTCGGGACGTCTTGCAAATGGGGTGAAGACTTGTTGAACTTCTTGACAACCAGATTCAACACGTGTGCCATGCAGGGCAAATGGTTCACACTTCCTTGTCGCAGCGCGGCCACAATGTTCTTCCCATTGTCGGTCACCATGGTTCCCATTTCCAGATTTCATGGAGTAAGCCATACTCTGATTTCTTCCCTAATGAACTTCAGCAGTTCCTCCCCTGTGTCACTCCGTTCGCCAAAGCAAACCACGTGAAGGACGGCTTGACACCACTGTGCCCTACACACGTGGTACGATGAAGGGCCACCGAGATTTGGATGTGCAGTGGAGGCCGAGGACACGGGGGAGGAGGAGGAGGCGCACACTGTAAAAGGACCAACTGCCTGGGAGCGAGAGCGTGGAGGAGGAAGCAATGTGACCTGTCCAAGTTGATGTTGTGGCTGTGCAGGAACAACATTTACCCAGTGGGCCGTAAAAGACGTATTGTCCCTGCCCGTAGTTACAGCTCCACATGTCGGCGCTGCCGTGCACTTTTGAACACACCGACAGGCTCAAGGACTGGCCCACCTTCTCTTGTACAAACTTATGCAGGGCTGGTACTGCCTTCTTCGCAAAGAAATGACTGCTTGGGACTCTCCATCTTGGCTCGACACAAGCCATTAATTCCCTGAAAGCTGCAGAGTCCACCAGTTGGAAAGGGAGGGACTGCAACACCAGCAACTTGGACAGGAGCATATTCAACTTCTGCGCCGTTGGATGAGTGGGCGCATACTGTTGTCTCTTGGACATGGCTTCGCCGATCGATTGTTGGCGGAGTGGCTGACTACGAGCGGAGGAAGCAGGAGCGCAATGCTCCCTTCGGCTGAGGTGGTGGAGCCTTGGCTGGATGACGGAGGGAGTGGATGGCCACTGGGTGATGCGGCAGGCTGGACCACTACCTCGGAGCCACGGTTATCCCAGGCCGCTTTATGGTGGCTAATCATGTGTTGACGCAGGGCCGTGGTGCCGAGATTGGGACCCTGGCCACGCTTCACTTTCTGCCCACAGATTTTGCATGTGACTACGCTAAGGTCCTCCGGATTCTTTATGAAGAACAACCACACCGCAGAGTAGCTGATTTTCCCACCCGCAGTTTGCACTATTTCACTGCTATTGGCACCGTCTCCAGGAACCCCTGTTCCACTACCTTCCAGAATGGTAGCTTGCCGCGAAGCAGGTGGTCACCCCCTGGCACGTTTGGCTCCTGAATTTCCACTACTGCCACCACCACTCTGATTGCCAACCGTGCTACCGCCTTGCTGCCTCATAGACAAAGAGCAAATCTCTTCACCTGATGATGATGAAGCCCCGGCTTCTGCACCCGGCTCCCAATTGCGATCGGCTTCATCATAATCAAAAGATGTGTGCACGTCACTGATGTCCTCCTCCTGTTCCACAACAGTGTCTGCCTCAGGACCCTGAACAATTGAAACACCTTGTCCCACGTCACTCTCCGCATCACTACTTGGCCGCCTTGCGGAGCAAGCGACGCATGTCTCCTCACATTCTTGGCTGCCCATTAGATGCTGACTGTCCTCTATTACATCGTCCTTGCTAAATAGTGGAGCTGAACCCAAAGCATGAGATACTTCTTTGGGAGAGGGAACAGCATAGGACAAAGGCAATGGGATTACAGGGACTGCTCCCGGGCCATGCCAACTGAGGGTTGTGTCTGAGGAACCCACCGACTCTTGACTGGGGTTGTCAGATGTCGCTTGTGATGATGGGTCAAACCAATTGACGAGGAGAGATGGGTCGACGACACGACCGCTGGGTGTTAACGGGAGCTCAGGCCTATTGCTGCGACTCCTGCTGCCACCCGCCCCAAGTCTGCTGCCAACTATGGCTGACGTATGTAGGCCTCTGCCCCTTCTCTGTGCACGTCCTGGCACTTCCCTGCCTGACATACTTAGTGCGTTTATGAGGGTATAGAACAGCAGCAGGCGATAACTTACGGCTGTCCTTTCAAAGTATATAGGCCCTAGACAGAATAACAGTTACTAAATAGTACACTTCTTTGTTGTATGTATGCCCTTTGCAATGATGAGCGCACTGTTAAGCGTATTTATACGCAGAAAAAAAACACTTTTTTTGTTGTGTACACCAGCCAGTGTATACTAATGTGTGGAATAGCACTGAATTTAGCACCGAGACAGAAATACAGGTACTAAATAGTACACTACTTGGTTGTATGCATGCCCTTTGCAATGATGAGCGCACTGTTAAGCGTATTTTTACGCAGGAAAACCTTTTTTTTTCTTTAATACACCGGCAGGTGTATAACGTGTGGTATAACACTGAATTAAGCACAGAGACAGGAAAAAAGGTGGTATTTGGTACACTATTTGCTTCAATTTTGGCCTTTTGCAATGATAAGGGCACTGTTAAGCGTATTTTTACGCAGGAAAACCTTTTTTTTCTTTAATACACAGGCAGGTGTATAACGTGTGGTATAACACTTAAGCACAGAGACAGAAAAAAAGGTAGTATATGGTACGCTATTTGCTTGTATGTAGGCCCTTTGCAATGATAATGCCACTGAAAAGGCGTATTTGTACTCAAAGACATTTTTTTTTTCCTAATACACCGGCAGGTGTATAACGTGTGGTAGAACACTGAATTTAGCACAGAGACAGAGTAACAGGTGAAAAATGGTAAAAAGGCACTAAAGTCCACACTAATATGACTGAACAGCAGCAGGACCCAACAGTGCAGCACAACCCAAAAAAATTATCCAGGGATTAAACCCTAAATTGCACTCTGTCACACAATTCTGAGCAGCAAAAAAAAAACTCAATAGAGCTGAAAAATGAGGAGATAAGATGCTTCAGAAAGTTCAGGCAGCTTGGAGATCTGTATGAGGCAGCTGACAGCTATCTGCCCCTCTCTGCTGCAATGCTCAATAACGTGAATAGGAGGTTTAGCAATCAATGATCCTTCTCAGTGTAACAGCAAAGCACTCTGCACTCCTGCCTTTCTCTAATGCTGATGTGACTAGCAGTTGCAGTGTAACGCTGTGGTATGAGCTATTCACACACACACAGTCCCGTCCTCTCCATCTGAGTGCATAGATGAAATGAAGAGAGGCAAGATGGCCACCGATTATATAGGGGCTGTGACATCACAGGGGTCAGTGAACACTGATAGGCTGCATCTCACATGTGGTTCAGGGTCAGCCCGCCTACCTTCATTCCCGCCCTCCCATAATCCCCTGCCCCATGTACTCACATGTGGATCCGCCATCTTAGCTCTACAATAGCCTGGAACGCTGTAAAATGGAGTTTAATGAAGCGATTCGTGCGATAGAATCGCGGTGATATTCGTATTCGTTGCGAATCGAATTTTTCATGAAATTCGTAACGAATTTGGGTTCGTCAAGTTCGATTCGCTCATCTCTAATTACAACAACCAATTCAAACTCTAAGACTCCTTTTTACACCAATACATGACTTCCTGATACGAGTGCTATCATTATCCACTATGTACAAGTTGACCGGCGCTCATTATTGGGAGTGTTGGGACATATGAACAATGGCTTTGGGTGACCCTTTACTCCAATTATTACTAGAAACACATTGCCTGTTTACACCTGGAGATTTGATGCTGACAAATGATAACTTACATGGCTGCATGTTCTATGGGATCAGCCAGAACACAACTGTTCACTTATTTGTCAACTGATTTTTTTCTTTTTTACATGAGGCAATAATGGTTCCAATTGTCCGACAAGCACACCGTGTAAGCCTTAAATCTCCATTACACTCCATTGCTTAATGATCTTCTCCCCAAACTGATCCACAGCCTGCTCTTATCTTGGACAGTCTGTACATCAAAGAGGAAGAGGATTAACCCCTTTTTTCTTTAACTCTTATGCCAATGAAATAACCTTCTTACCCGATTCATGGAATTGGAGCCAGTTCCTGCTTCCATGAAGAACATGGCTAAATGGTTTCTTTTCATCCAATTTCCACCTCTGCTCCGACATAGACTGAGATCTCATCATCCATAAACACTGCTGGATACTGGATGTTGTCTTTCCAATGATCTGGATGCTCCTCGCCATGAGACCTGTCAGAGATCAAATAGTAAGACCTACTACTTAATATTGATGTAGTGGAAACACTACTGTGGGACACATTTGTTGTTCCAGACTCCTCAGATGAATTTACTTCCGTAGCATCTACTGGATCAGATGTCCCAGAAAATTCTTCTTTCCAGCATTCATACAGGAACATAAATACTTCAGTACATTTACTCCGTCTATTACAGTCTATGGCTAAAAGACCGCTGAACAATGTCAGTGCCTCAGGTGAAAGTCTACCCCATGGAGACGGAGGCTCCATATTCCCAAAATTATTCTGCCACTCAACAAAATTACAAAATTCTTGGTCTGATGGATCTGCTGATTGCCATGGAGATTCCCCTGTCAGCATGCAGTAAAGTACAACACCAAAGGACCAAACATCCAGAGAGGAGTCTATAACCAAAGTGTCCTGGTCGATAAGTTGCCTCATCTCCGGCGCCATAAATAATCTAGTGCCAGACTTTGAGTTGGTTATTGTTCCCTTCATCTGTGAAAGACCAAAGTCTGTAATTTTGATGAGGTGGCAGTCCTTATGGAACACCAGGATGTTCTCAGGCTTGATGTCCATATGAACCAGCCCCTTACTCTCTATGAATTCCAGGGCACTGGAGATCTGCGCCGCACATCTCTTCACCATGTATTCTGGGAGTCCATCCTGAAATAGAGAAATAAATTAAGTCAACACAATGGAAATATTAAACCAGGAAGGGAGGATATTGGGAATGTAGGGCTCAAGGTAATTTAGGGATTTCTACTTACATGAGGTGGAATCAGGGAGAAGAGATCTCCATATGTCGCCAGCTCCTGGGTGTAGGCAAAATAGTCATTGGTCTTAAAGGCGGTTCCATATATACCAATAATATTGGGATGGGATGACAAGAAGAATGATGTACTGAACTCCATAAGGAAAGAATATTTAGTTGTCTTCTTCCTATGAAGGAGCTTTACTGCCATTGTTTGATCTGTTAATGAAAAATAACAATGAATTTTACATATATCACATATAGGGCTTTACAATATTGTCTCAGTGGACATAAGGGAATTGTAAAACTATTCTCTAGCTCCTTCTGTCTTCAATAATTCTATTATACCATAAGAAAAGTAACTTATGTCATATGAACTATTCTTAAAAATGTGACCTAATTTCTACCACTTTAACAGGATTTAGGATTCTGAACATTTCATTCACTATTTCTGAATCTTTCTATTGTATCTAAATCATGGAGACTGTGTTCTGACATATCTATAATGATGGATCATTGACCACACTGACCTGTTTTCTTCTCCTTCACCATGAGCACAGAACCGTATCCACCATGTCCAAGCTCCTGGATGACTTGGTAGTTCTCCTCTAGATCTATGTTCTGTAGACCAAGGGAAGCGATGGAGACAAGTCCCTCCAGGATGAGCTGCACGTCCTGTTTGTTGGAGGCCATTGTGCACTGTACAAAGTAGGGACAAAATAAAAAAAAATGTATATATATATATATATATATATATATATATATATATATATATATATATATATATATATGTGTGTGTGTATAAAAATAGTAAAAATTACATCTGTATATAAATATGAGAATGTACAAGTTTAAAAAACAATTATTTTATATAATTAGAACACATTAAGCATAATATATATATATATATATATATATATATATATATATATATATATATATATATACATATAATGTATATGGCAGCTGTAGGGAAGGAAGAAAAGAATAAAAATTAAGACAAAACAGCATTTTAGAAATTACCTTGTAGAAATGAATCTTGAGTTAGAAACGGCTGAAAAATCCTTCACCAAAACCAACGTTTCAGGGAGGTAGAAGTCGTCTCCGGAAGCAGAGGAAGTGACTGACCAGAGGAGGTGGGGGACGGCTTTATATGGGAGAGGGAAAGAAAGAACAAGGGTCAATGAGCTCCCTGATTGGCTTAGAGTTGATGGACAAGTTTTATGTGTATTGAGTGAATTTACATTTCAATGGCATTCTACAGACTAAAGACCAAGGGGGTGTAAAGTGTGGGGACTGAGTCCTAGACATATCCTACTCTCTGTATACTTAAAAAATAGGGGGCTTTATATGGGCCCTATCCCCCCATAAAAGCTAATCCTGTTTTTATAAAGGGGCCCTCAGTTGTCTGTGTCCTTCTCTGTACAGGATGTTATGATCTCCAGTAAAGGGCCAAGAGACCCTGAGGGCCCCTGATAATACACTGGACACCAAGGTCTTATAAAATTCCATCTCTGCATTTCTTGGATAACTGCCACTGCAGTTTCTGTTCCAAAGCCAGAAGTGTATTCAAAAGCAATAAGGTATATAAAGGAAGGACTTCTCCTTCCCCATGGATCCACTTCTGGCTTTGGTTCTAAAACTGCAGTTTCAGTTTTGCAAAAAGCGCTAGCAAAAAACCTGTTGTGGAAACCTAGCCTAATGGAAACACCAGCAAGACTTACACTCTATATTCCCTTCTCCTTTCTCTCCATACAAAAAGCCTATCCTATGGCTGCCCCCTTGTTCTGTATATAATTGATGTAGTGACCTGATCTATATGTGGATATATTGATTGTATTTTGCCATCAGTCAGTATATGGGGAGGGAAGGATACAGCACAGTGAATGGATGTATAAGGAATATATTATTAGGTTAGGTTCATGTTCAGCTGCACAGATTGAGTCACTGTCTCTTCTTAATACAGGGAAATGTTCTCAAAATTGTAGAAATATTTTCTATTTTATTTGTCACGTAAAAAAAATTGAACCCTTTTTGTGACTGGATAGTGAGACATTGATAGAATTATTTATAATAGAAACTTCTTAATTGTGTCTTTAGGTGAGATTCAGACCCTTGTGAGGAATGATCCTTTCCTGGTCTGGTCTTTCTCCAGTATCGGTCTATAGTCAGTGGAACCTCTTGTCATGTTATTAGATGATGGGTGCAGACAACAGGGGGATTTACATTGGGTGTTATGCTGGGGATACAAGATATGAAGATGGTAGCATGCAGTTATTGGCTATGTGGGTATCTCTAGAATAATATGGCCGATTAATTTCTATTTTACTACAGATTTCACATTTTTCTTATTAGACTTATTGGGATACAAAAAAAAAATATGTTTTGTGTCCTAGAAATATCACTTATTTCAGTACAAGAACTAATATTTTGCTCAATCTCCTGGGATGGCCATGGGGGTGACATTTACCCCAAGTTATTACCCAGCCTAATGTTTTTTGGTATTTTTATGTATATCCATCAATGTTGTTGAATATACAGAAAATATACTGTGTTTTTCATATGTTATAGTATTATTATAAAGAATTATTTGTGGTAGAAGGAAATTTAAAGTGAATAGCAATGGGAATACATGGAAAAGTGTTTAAATGTTAAAGGGGTTATCCAGGAAAAAAAAAATTTTTATCAACTGGCTCCAGAAAGTTAAACAGATTTGTAAATTACTTCTATTAAAAATCTGTTCTACTCTGTGCAGTTCCCGAGACAAGCAGAGATGTCAGCAGAGAGCATTGTTGCCAGACAGAAAAGAACAACTCAACTTCAGCAGCTGATAATTATTGGAAGGATTAAGATTTTTTTTAATAGAAGTAATTTACAAATCTCTTTAACTTTCTGGAGCCAGGTGATATAAAAAAAAGTTTTTTCCTGGAATACCCCTTTAAATGTCTCATAAAGCTACTATAATTCCAACCTTGTGTGTACTAAGAGATACTTTTATATAGACTTTTATTGCGCAAATGTTATGGATATGAATATGACATACATTTTATTTGCTATATTTGTGTTTTCATGCCCATAAGCTTCACAGAGTTAAATGCCACCTTTTAAACACAGGAAGAGTTCATTTCAATGTAACATCCTGTCTTTTGTTATAGACCTGCCTGACTGCTTCTAGGAGGTGTTTTTTGGATAGGGAATAACCTGGAGGGTGTAGAATCTGGGAGGGGCTTCTTTTAGATAAAAGACTTTTCTGATCATTGTTAGGGGTCTTTTTCCTTTTCAACCTATGGCAGTGGCTGGAACATTTTCCAAGATGTAGGCCTCAAGCTTACAGGGCCTCATGGGTCAACAAAGGCCAATCCATCAGCCAGAACAGCTGAAACTTCCATCTACATTTTTCATCTAAGATCCTGGGATGCTAAGTATAAAACTGTATAATTTCTGTGAATATTATATTTGTCTAGATGAAATCACTTGGATAGCCTTGATCTGCCTTTATGGCCATCATGTGATATGTACTTAGTACTGCATCGATAATTGTCTAGTTAGTAGTACTGCATAGATAATTGTCTAGTTAGTATTACAGGTGTTTATCTAGAATATGTTTATTATATTATTAAACATTAACATCTTTTGCTGCATTCTGAGTGATTGTCAATATTGTTTGTTAACTGTTAGGATATGACTGACAGAATTCCTCATATTAATAGGTCGGCTTTGGGTTCTTATGAATACATTCTGCTTAAAGTGTCTAATTTACCTGGGCTTTGTAAGATTGTATTCACTGACCACATGGTTTGGTGGGACATTTTGGGTCTACACTCACCAGGCGGTTGGCAGACATTTTGTTAATCCCTGAGGCACATGGCTTACCCCAAGCCACGAACCACAACAACATATTATTAGAAAAATTTATGGAAGTGATTCCTATTTTTTGTATATATTTTGCTATTTATCTTACACTATATGAACAAATTTGGAGTTAGTTTTATGATGCCACAAGGTGAAAAAACTAATTTATCCTGTAGTAAGAAAGGAAAACATTTCAGCATTTCCTTCTACTGACATCCTCCCATTAGTGGCACAATGGTGGATCCTCTGGGGTTGGACAGGATGGGGATCACAGGAGATAAGGGCAGAAATTTCTCTCCTTAGTTTCATCTCATTAACATGATAACTCCCCGTTTGATTTGGGCCCAAATCACCATGATCCTTAGTTGTGTCGATAGGCCAAAAAAAGTAAAGAAAGTGGAAAAGTGAGTGATGGGATGACACATATTCTAGAAAGCTTAAGATACACTGAAGAAGGTGACTGTAATTTCAATTTATATATAAAATAGAATTCTTCTTTTTTTCCTTACATCGGGTTCACACTTTTGTTTTAGAAGTTGTTGAGAAATTCAGAAATTCAGAATTTCCTGTACTGTTTGTGGGCGTGCCAAAAATTACCACCTGAATAAATGACATAGTTTTCATTGTGAGGCTAATGTCAGGGTGTGATCTGTGTTGTTTTGTAGACAATCACATTGATTTGTAAATTAGATAAAATATAAACCCGGTGCAGTCACATTTACAAACCCTAGCTTTTAAATCCTTATATGTTTAAAACTGTTTTTTATTTATTAAAAAAAATGATTTCATAGAGAAATTAGAAATGAGAAAATAGAATTTTATTAAGGAAAAAATACATCTCATGTACACTCACAAAATAATTGGAATATACTTTGCCATGTTTATTTATTGGAATTGTAGCATTTTTTTTAAGTTTCTAATTCTTAATTATTAGCCATTTATATGTTGTTTAATGTCTATATTAATACATACAATTATACACAGTTGTCTGGTTGTCTATAATGGTCACTATAATGTCTTATCCTTTAAGTCAATACATGGTTATGAAACTTTATACTCTTATTTATGGTCTGTGCACAGTTTGTTTTCTAAGATGGTTCTGTGGAGCAGCTTCTGACTTAGCTTGTAGGAGCCGGTCATTCAGGTTTTGCACAGTGACTGTCAAAAGCAAATTATTATTTTAAGTTATTTTAATTTGAAAAGGTAGTAAAACATAGTTTTGGAAATTCGTCATATTATTCAATTATCAAATAAGAAACTGTTTATTTACTTTTAGGTTCTTCTACTATAAATAGGACAAAAATATTATTGTAACAAATGTAAAGAAAAAATACTATGTTTTTGCCTATATTATAAGTATTGTTGTTTTTATAACAACATTTATAAACATACAAAAAAAAAAACTAGTAATATAAGGTTGTGTCCTAACATAGGGTAAATGTCAGCCCCATAGCCATCCCATAAGATTTTACAAAATATAGATTCTTATACTAATAAGTGATTTTTATGATATGAAATACAAAGCAAAATAAAATTATATTTTAACTTAATTTACTAAAACGTCTTAACTTTGCTAAATTTAAGACTTCTACTTTTTATAGACTTTGGAGGTTCATAAAATATTATAGATACATCTTACTTTCTTAGAAATAATCTTCTTCATCTAAAGTTCTCCATAACTACAAATGCCATAGAAAACGTTTTATGTTTCCTCACCTTATGTTTCTGATAAGTATCTGCCTATCTACGCATGTCTGAAAACAACATTCATTCAGTGTAGCAGTTTTTTCATACTTGTCAATATTTGTGCAAATGTTTTCAGAAAATGAAAGTTTTACCTACAAAAAAAAACACATAGATCTAAACAAGAGAGTGAAATGTGTAGTAAATTAGAAATGAATCGGAGTGTTTATTCTGGAGAAATCTGCAGAGCAAAGAGGCCATCTTGTCAGTATTATCAACGAGAGATCATAACCCAATTATCAATCATAACTAGGGTGAGCGAATCGAATCTGCCGAATCTGAATTCGTTACAAATTTCAGGAAAAATTTGATTTGCAACGAATGCAAATATCACCGCGAATCGCTTCATTAAACTCAATTTAGTGCGGTCCAGGCTCCAGGGCATCTAAAATGGCGGATCCACATGTGAGGACATGGGGCAAGGGATCCTGTGAAGGCTGGAAAAAGGGTAGGTGGGTTGACCCTGAATCACATGCAGCATGCAGCCTATCAGCAGCCAGTCACCCTTGTGATGTCACAGCCCTATATAATCGGCAGCCATCTTGCAGCCAGTTACTTCAGCATTTAGTTGCTGAGAGATAGAGAGGGATAGACCGTGCTGTGTGTTGCACAGAAAAGCATTTTTATAGCAGCAATTCACCTCCCAGTCACTACAGCGTTCTATAACAAAGAGGGACAGAGAGCAGTGTGTTGCACAGAACAGCAGCGATTCACCTCAAGCCCAAATCCTGCCTAGAAGCACTGATAGGAAAGGGAGTGAGATTGAGTGCAATTTTGGGTGTAGTACACAGCGACTGCGTGCGGCAGCACTGGTGTGTACTGCTGGTGTTGTACACAAATACTGTTTTAAGCGTACTGGAGCGCATTGTCCTCCTCTCATAAGTGCATACCACATACGTACATCTAAGTGGTGTACTATTTTGTTCCTGTTAAAGTCTTAAGGGCCTATATACTGTGAAAGGCCAGCCAAAAGTACACACCTGCTTGTGTTGCAGACAAATACTGTTTTAAGCATACTGGGGCGCATTGTCCTCAGAGTTCCCCTCACTTAGGTTTATGGAATGCACTGTTGCAGACATTTCTACAACTCTTCCCTTGATGACCTTGTCACATATAATACTACCTCTTTTTTTTATAGCACTTATATCACAGATTTTAGTGTTTTATGAAGTTTGTGTTTTTTGCACTTGTATTTTCTGTAATCAGGGCTGCAGCACACATTACACTGAGGCATTGATACCCAACCAGGGTGCCAGGACACTCTGGTGGAAAATATGGTGCTAACATTTTTTGATTTTTCTGCCCAGGCCTGCACACCTGTGAGTCACAGGCATGCAGGCCAGGCAGGAGGGAAGTCCGTGTGCAGTGTCGGGATGGGCGATGCTGCAGCTCCCATCCTCGTGTATCCTCCCTCTCCTGTGTGGCAGCTCTGGACTCTGGATTCTCCCTGGTCCCTCAGCAGAATGATGTGGATGGAGCGAAGGAGCAGGGGCTGCACTGACAGAGGCCCACTCAGCTTCAGGTAATGCACCCCCACCCTTCTTCACTCCTCTACACCTCTGTCACACCTCAAACCTCTCTGTTATCCCTGGACACCCCTCTGTTATCCCGTGCACCCTTCTGTCACCCCTCTACACCGATCTATCCCCCTGTATGGCCCTCTGTTACCAATGTACACCCCTGTCTCCCATGTACACCACTCTGCCACTGTGTGGGGTAATGCAGGAGGCATTGTGTGTGCTTGTGTGGGAGGGGGGGGGTGCTGGAGGCATTCGAGTGAGGCTGGAAACATTGGGGGAGATTTATCAAAACCTGTGCAAAGGAAAAGTTGCCCAGTTGCCCATAGCAACCAATCAGATTTCTTATTTCATTTTGCAAAGGCCTTGTTAAAAATGAAAGAAGCAAGCAGATTGGTTGCTCTGGGCAACTTTTCCTCTGCACAGGTTTTGATGAATCTCCCCCCTTGTGCTTAGTGGGAAGGCTGGTGGCATTGTGTTTGGAGGAGGCTGGAGTCATTTGTAGGGAAAAGGGGAGGATAATGCTGGAAAAGTGCAGAGCCTAATATTAATATGTTTGTGTTGCAGGTTCCATGATGTCCTGTGCCAGATGGGGAAGAAAAAAAGAGAATGACTGATTATTCGGTAAGGGTGTCCTGCTAATGTTTTTTTTCCCAGCAGAGAGCACTGTGCTTGTGATTCAGCAGAAAGCTCTGTGTTCCAAAAAGAAAATAATTTCCTCTGTACTATTCAGCAGCTAATAAATACTGGAAGGATAAAGATTTTTTTAATAGAAGTAATTTACAAATCTGTTAAACTTTCTGGCACCAGTTGATAAAACCGGTTTTCAACCGGAGTACCCCTTTAATTAATATTTAACAACAAAACTGTGTAACACACATATCCTGGTAGGGCTTAGAATTTAAGGACAAAATTCAGCTTTTAACATTTAGTATTTTTTTCCTGCCTTACAGATGCAAGATCGGTCTAACACATTTAACACAAGACAATGATACAACGCACAGCATAACTATACTCAGTGTGTGATATCAAATAATATAAATCTGGGATGTTACTAACAATATTTAATTATGTACATGGCAATAACAGACTTATTTCAGAAAATCATAAGTAATAAGGACATGATTATTTCAGAATAACAAATAACTTTTAGTATCTTCTTCCCCTGTCTTATGCTTAGACATCTTGTAGTAAGTACAATTCATTTTCATGGAGACATAAATATTACTAATTTGTATATAAAGAGATATACTTAAAGGGGTATTCCAGGAAAAGCTTTTTTTATATATATCAACTGGCTCCAGAAAGTTAAACAGATTTGTAAATTACTTCTATTAAAAAAATCTTAATCCTTTCAATAATTATCAGCTGCTGAAGTTGAGTTGTTCTTTTCTGTCTGACAACAGTGCTCTCTGCTGACATCTCTGCTTGTCTCGGGAACTGCACAGAGTAGAAGAGGTTTTCTTTGGGGATTTGCTTCTAAACTGGGTGGTTCCCGAGACACGTGTCATCAGAGAGCACTTATACAGAAAAGAACAACTCAACTTCAGCAGCTCATAAGTACTGAAAGGATTAAAAAAAAATAATAGAAGTAATTTACAAATCTGTTTAACTTTCTGGAGCCAGTTGATATATATATATATATATATAAAAAAAAAAAGTTTTTTCCTGGATAACCCCTTTAAATGGGCACGGTCAATTCCAGAAAAATTTTATGTTGTTACTGATGAAAATTAACCCCTTAACGATGTAGGGCATAAATGTACGTCCTGGTGTGGTGGTACTTATCGCACCAGGACGTACATTTACGTCCTGTACATGACTGCGAGCAATAGAGAGATGCTCGGGTCATGCTGATAGCAGCCAGGGACCCCCAGGTAATGTCCGACATCTGCATTCGCACAGATGTCTGCCATTAACCCCTCAGATGCCATGATCAATACAGATCATGGCATCTACGGGAGTGCGGTCAGAAAAATGCATGATCAGATCGCCCACGGCGATCTGATCGTCTGTAAAGACGGACGGAGGTCACCTCACCTGCCTCCGTTGATCTCCGGGCGTCTTCTTCTCTGGTCTGAGATCGAGCAGATAGCCGATAACACTGATCAGTGCTATGCCCTATGCAGTATTAGCAATCAAATGATTGCTATAATTAGTCGCCTATGAGGATTATTAAAGTGTAAAAATAAAAGTAAGAAAAGTAAAAAAAAATTCTAAAATCCCCTTCCCCAATAAAATGTAAATTGTCCCTTTTTACCCATTTTACCCCCAAAAATAAAATAAAAATGTTTTAATAAACATATTTGGTAACACCACGTGGGTAAATATCCAAACTATCAAAATATAATGTTAATATGTTAATTATCCAGTACGATGAATGGCGTGAATGTAAAAAAAAAAAAAAAATTGCTGCTTTTATATAACATTTTATTTAAATTTTTTTTATAAAAAATGTATTAAAAGTTTTATAAATACAAATGTGGTATAAAAAAGTGCAGATCACGGTGCAAATAATTAGACCTCATACCTTCGCTTATACGAAACAATGAAAAAGTTATAGGTCATCAAAACAGAGGAATTTTAAACGCACTAATTTGTTTAAAAAGTTTGCGATTTTTTTTTAAAGCGGTACAATAATAGAAAAGTATGTAAAAATGGGTATCATTTTAATTGTATTGACCCACAGAATAAATAAAATGTTTATTTTACCGTCAATTGTACAGTGTTAAAACAAAACCTTCAAAAATTTGCAAAATTGCGTTTTTCTTATCAATTTCCCCACACAACCCTTTAGACGCGGCGTTCAAAGTTGAACGTTGCGTCTAAAACGAAAGTGAACGCTGCCCGGCTGCTCAGTGGGGCTGATACGGTGTCCTGATCAGCTGGGACACGAGCGGAGGTCCTCTTACCTTCCTCTGGCGTGTCCCTTCGGGGATTGATTGCTCCAAGCCTGAGATGCAGGCTTGAGCAATCGACCGCCGATAACACTGATCAATGCAAAGCTATGGCTTTGCAGTGAACAGGGTATAAGATCAGTGTGTAATGTTATAGCCCCCTATGGGAGCTATAACATTGCAAAAAATAAAGGTTAAAAAAAAGTTAATAAATGTCATTTAACCCTTTCCCTAATAAAAGTTTGAATCACCCCCCTTTTCCCGTAAAAATAACATGTAAATAAAAATAAATATAAACATGTTTTATCGCCGCGTGCATAAATGTCTGAACTATGAAAAAAGAAAATTAATTAAACCACACGGTCAATGGTGTACGCGCAAAAAAATTCCAAAGTCCAAAGAACGCATTTTTGGTCACATTTTATATCATGAAAAAAATGAATAAAAAGCGATCAAAAAGGCCGATCAATACAAAAATGGTATCGCTAAAAACTTCAGATCATGGCACAAAAAATGAGCCCTGATACCGTCCCATAAGCTGTAAAAAAAAAAAAAAAAAAGTTATAGGGGTGAGGAGATGACAATTTTAAACGTATACATTTTCCTGCATGTAGTTATGATTTTTTCCAGAAGTACGACAAAATCAAACCTATATAAGTAGAGAATCATTTTAATCATACGGACCTACAGAATAAAGATAAGGTGTCATTTTTAATGAAAAATTTACTGCGTAGAAACGGAAGCCCCCAAAAGTTACAAAATGGCGTTTTTTCTTCAATTTCGTCGGACAATGATTTTTTTTTCCATTTTGCCGTAGATTTTTGGGTAAAATGACTGATGTCACTGCAAAGTAGAATTGGTTGCGCAAAAAATAAGCCATCATATGGATTTTTAGGTGCAAAATTGTAATGGTTATGATTTTTAAAAGGTGAGCAGGAAACAATGAAAGTGCAAAAATGGAAAAACCCATGGTCATTAAGGGGTTAACAACAAAAAAAATATAGAAGTTCCAATTCAACCTCTTAAGGACCCAAGGTGTACCTGTACGTCCTGAGTCTGCTCCCGTTCTATAACACGAGGCCATGGCACTTTTAGTTGTGCCGCGCACTATTAACCCTTTAGATGCAGCGTTCAAAGTTGATCGCCACATCTAAAGTGAAACAAAACGAATGACGGTAGCTCAGGGGGCTGTTCGGGATCGCCTCGGTGAAATTGCGGTGTCCCAAACAGCTGTAGGACACGAAGAGGGTCCCCTTACCTGCCTCCTGGTGTCCGAACGCCAAATGACTGCTGAGTGCCTGAGATCCAGGCATGAGCAGTCAAGCGGCAGAATCATCAATCAATGGTTTCCTATGAGAAACCATTGATTAATGTAAAAGATCAGTGTGTTCAGTGTTATAGCCCCTATGGGAGCTATAGCACTTAAAAAAAAAAAAGTTAATAAAGATCATTTAACCCCTTCTCTAATAAAAGTTTGAATCACCCTTTTCCCATAAAAAAAAAACTATGTAAATAAAAATAAACATATGTGGTATCGCTGCATGCGGAAATGTCCGAATTATTAAAATATATTGTTAATTGACCCCTTAAGGACACATGGCGTTCTCATAGTCTCCATTTCCGAGTTCTTAAGGACACATGACGTATGAGAACGTCATGTGTTTTACCGGCCCCCCGCAACCATCTGGAGCGGAGCCGGTGCCCGATGCCTGCTGAAATCGTTCAGCAGGCATCGGGGCATATCGCCCAGGGGGGTCATGATGACCCCCCATGTCGGCGATGGCCGCAAATCGCTGGACATTTCAGTCCAGCGATCTGCGGCGGATTCCGGGTCAATCGGGTCTCCAGTGACCCGGTGACCCGGAATTATTGGCTGATCGGGGCCGTCAGAGACGGCCCCGAACAGCCAGAGCCAACGGCCGACCAATCAGGGCGCCTGCTGCGGGTGTCACTCCCGCAACCCGCTCCGCCCCTCTACCGGAGGACGTGAGCGGGTGCGGGACGTGCACCCCGGGTGCTGGGGACCCCGATCCCCGGGGTCCCTGTTGGGATCGGGGCCCCAGGAGCAGCGGCGACGGCGGCGGCGACGACGAGGGACTGACCTGTGCGGTGAGGATCGTTGGAGGTGAGTGACAGCCTTCTGTTGCTTAGCAACAGCTCCCAGCATGCAAAAAGGGCATGCTGGGAGCTGTAGTTATGCAACAGCAGGAGGCAGACCACCACAACTCCCAGCATTCCCTTATGGGCATGCTGGGACTTGTAGTTTTGCAACAGCTGGAGGCACATTCTTTCTATGGAAAAGTGTACCTTCAGCTGTTGTATAACTACAACTCCCAGCTTGCACAATCAGCTAAAGTGCATGCTGGGAGTTGTAGTGGCGCATCTGGTGGTTGCATAACTACAACTCCCAGCATGCCCGTTGGCTGTCGGTGACTGCTGAGAGTTGTAGTTTTGCAACAGCTGAAGGCACACTGAGTTAAGTAGCAAACCAGTGTGTCTCCAGCTGTTGCATAACTACAATCCCCAGCATCCCCAGCCAAAGTAGTATGCCTCCAGCTGTTGCATAACTACAAGACCCAGCATGCCCTTCCGCTGTCCGTACATGCTGGGGGGTTGTAGCTTTTGCAACAGCTGAAGGCACACTGGTTGCAAAACACTGAGTTTGTTACCAAACTCGGTGTTTCACAACCAGTGTGCCTCCAGCTGTTGCAAAACTACAACTCCTAGCATGCACTGATAGACTGTACATGCTGGGAGTTGTAGTTTTGCAACAGCTGGATGTCCCCCCCCCCAATGTGAATGTACAGGGTACACTCACATGGGCGGAGGATTACAGTAAGTATCCGGCTGCAAGTTTGAGGTGCGGCAAAATTTCTGCCGCAGCTCAAACTGCCAGCGAGAAACTACTGTGAACCCCCGCCCGTGTGACTGTACCCTAAAAACACTACACTACACTAACACAAAATAAAATAAAAAGTAAAAAACACTACATATACACATACCTCTATACAACCCCCCTCCCCTCCCCAATAAAAATGAAAAACGTCTGGTACGCCACTGTTTCCAAAACGGAGCCTCCAGCTGTTGCAAAACAACTACTCCCAGTATTGCCAGATAGCCGTTGACTGTCTAGGCATGCTGGGAGTTTTACAACAGCTGGAGGCACCCTGTTTGGGAATAACTGGCGTAGAATACCCCTATGTCCACCCCTATGCAAGTCCCTAATTTAGGCCTCAAATGCGCATGGCGCTCTCACTTTGGAGCCCTGTCGTATTTCAAGGCAACAGTTTAGGGCCACATGTGGGGTATCGCCGTACTCGGGAGAAATTGCCTAACAAATTTTGGGGGGTATTTTCTGCTATTACCCTTTTTAAAAATGTTAAATTTTTGGGAAAACAAGCATTTTAGGTAAAAAAAAATATATATTTTTTTTACATATGCAAAAGTCGTGAAACACCTGTAGGGTATTAAGGTTCAAATTACCCCTTGTTACGTTCCCCGAGGGGTCTAGTTTCCAAAATGGTATGCCATGTGTTTTTTTTTCTGTCCTGGCACCATAGGGGCTTCCTAAATGCGGCATGACCCCAGAGCAAAATTCGCTTTCAAAAAGCCAAATGTGACTCCTTCTCTTCTGAGACCTGTAGTGCGCCAGCAGAGCACTTTTCAACCCCATATGGGGTGTTTTCTGAATCGGGAGAAATTGGGCTTCATATTTTGGGGGGGGTATTTTCTGCTATTACCATTTTTAAAATTGTAAAAATTTTGGGAAACCAAGCATTTTAGGTAAAAAAAATATATATATTTTTACATATGCAAAAGTCGTGAGACACCTGTAGGGTATTAAGGTTCACATTACCCCTTGTTACATTCCCCGAGGGGTCTAGTTTCCAAAATGGTATGCCATGTGTTTTTTTTTTTTTTTTGCTGTTCTGGCACCATAGGGGCTTCCTAAATGCTGCATGCCCCCAGAACAAAATTTGCTTTCAAAAAGCCAAATGTGACTCCTTCTCTTCTGAGACCTGTAGTGCGCCAGCAGAGCACTTTTCAACCCCATATGGGGTGTTTTCTGAATCGGGGGAAATTGGGCTTCAAATTTTGGGGGGTATATTCTGCTATTACCCTTTTTAAAAATGTAAAATTTTTGGGAAACCAAGCATTTTAGGTAAAAAATATATATATATTTTTTACATATGCAAAAGTCGTGAATCACCTGTAGGGTATTAAGGTTCACTTTACCCCTTGTTACGTTCCCTGAGGGGTCTAGTTTCCAAAATGGTATGCCATGTGTTTTTTTTTTGCTGTCCTGGCACCATAGGGGCTTCCTAAATGCGGCATGCCCCCCAAAAACCATTTGTCGCTCCTTCCCTTCTGAGCCCTCTACTGCACCCGCTGAAAAATTAACATAGACATATGAGGTATGTGCTTACTCGAGAGAAATTGGGTTTGAAATACAAGTAAAAATTTTCTCCTTTTTACCCCTTGCAAAAATTAAAAAATTGGGTCTACAAGAACATGCGAGTGTAAAAAATGAAGATTTTGAATTTTCTCCTTCACTTTGCTGCTATTCCTGTGAAACACCTAAAGGGTTAATACACTTACTGAATGTAATTTTAAATACTTTGGGGGGTGTAGTTTTTATAATGGGGTCTTTTATGGGGTATTTCTAATATGAAGACCCTTCAAATCCACTTCAAAACTGAACTGGTACCTGAAAAATAGTGAGTTTGAAAATTTTGTGAAAAATTTCAAAATTGCTGCTGAACTTTGAAGCCCTCTGGTGTCTTCCAAAAGTAAAAACTCATAAATTTTATGATGCAAACATAAAGTAGACATATAGTATATGTGAACCCAAAAAATATATATTTTGAATAGCCATTTTCCTTACAAGCAAAGAGCTTCAAAGTTAGAGTAGAATATGTCACGAAAAAACAATCTCGGAATCAGAATGATCACTAAAAGCATTCCAGAGTTATTAATGTTTAAAGTGACAGTGGTCAGAATTGCAAAAAACGCTCCGGTCCTTAAGGTGTAAAATGGCCTGGTCCTTAAGGGGTTAAACCACACGGTCAATGGCGTATGCGCTAAAAAATTCTGATCAATAAGTCCGATCAATAAAAGAATGGAACCGCTAAAAAAGTCAGATCATGGAGCAAAAAAATAGCCCTCATGCCGCCCCATACACGGAAAAATAAAAAAGTTATAGGGGTCAGAAAATGACAATTTTTACCGTATACATTTTCCTGCATGAAGTTATTATTTTTTTCAGAAGTAGGACAAAATCAAACCTATATAAGTAGGGTATCATTTTAATTGTATGGACCTACAGAATAAAGAGAAGGTGTAATTTTTACCTAAAAATGTACTGTGTAGAAACAGAAGCCCCCAAAAGTGACAAAATGGTGTTTTTTCAGAATTTTGACGCACAATGATTTTTTTCCGTTTTGCCGTCGATTTTTGGGTAAAATGACTGATGTCATTACAAAGAAGAATTGGTGGCGCAAAAAATAAGCCATTATATGGATTTTTAAGGGCAAAATTTAAAGCATTATGATTTTTTTAAAGGTAAGGAGGAAGAAACGACAGTGCAAAAAACGGAAAAACCTCGGGTCCTTAAGCGGTTAACAAAAAAAGAACAATGGGAATAAAATATATAAGATGGCACCTATCATAGAAAACCGAAGATACACTGAAGGAGATACTGTTATATCTTATCTCTGTAAATTGGAATTTCTATAATTTATTTTTATTAAAAAAATTTTATGAGTTTAGTTATATACATATGCTTTAAAAGTAAACAATAAAACATAGAAATTCCAATTTATAGTCTGTTTACTTTTAAGGCATATTTATATAACTAAGCTCATAAGCTCAAAAAGAATTAACAGTCATCACCTTCAGTGTATCTTGGGTTTTCTATGGTATGTGTCATCTTATCCACTTTATTTCCATTGTTCTTTTCTTTTTTAAAGATGACACATACCATTGAAAACCCAAGATATTTCGAAGGAGATGACTGTTAATTCTTATTTCTGTAAATTGGAATTTCTATTTTTTTGTTGATATGTTTATTTATGGTTACCTCAGGTTACATAGTTAGTACGGTCGAAAAAAGACATATGTCCATCAAGTTCAACCAGGGAATTAAGGGGTAGGGGTGTGGCGCGATATTGGGAAGGGATGAGATTTTATATTTCTTCATAAGCATTAATGTTATTTTGTTCCAGGAATGTATCTAATCCTGTTTTAAAGCTGTAAATTGTTCCAGCTGTGACCAGTTCCTGAGGTAGACCGTTCCATAAATTCACAGTCCTCACGGTAAAGAAGGCGTGTCGCCCCTTGAGACTAAACTTTTTCTTCTCCAGACGGAGGGAGTGCCCCCTCGTCCTTTGGGGGGGTTTAACCTGGAACAGTTTTTCTCCATATTTTTTGTATGGGCCATTTATATACTTATATACGTTTATCATATCCCCCCTTAAACGTCTCTTCTCAAGACTAAACAATTGTAACTCCTTTAATCGCTCCTCATAGCTAAGATGTTCCATGCCCCATATTAGTTTAGTCGCGCGTCTCTGCACCCTTTCCAACTCCGCAGTGTCCCTTTTATGGACAGGTGCCCAAAACTGAACAGCATATTCCAGGTGAGGCCGTACCAATGATTTATAAAGGGGGAGTATTATGTCCCTGTCCCTTGAGTCCATGCCTCTTTTGATACATGACAATATCCTGCTGGCTTTGGAAGCAGCAGCCTGACATTGCATGCTATTCTGTAGTCTGTGATCTACAAGTACACCCAGATCCTTCTCTACCAGTGACTCTGACAGTTTAATCCCCCCTAAGACATACGATGCATGCAGGTTATTAGTACCCAGATGCATAACTTTACATTTATCCACATTGAACCTCATTTGCCAAGTGGATGCCCAAACACTTAGTCTATCCAAGTCATCTTGTAACTTATGCACATCCTCTATAGACTGTGCCGTGCTACAAAGCTTGGTGTCATCTGCAAAGATAGAAACAGAGCTGTTAATACCATCCTCTATATCATTGATAAATAAATTAAACAACAGCGGTCCCAGTACTGAACCTTGGGGTACACCACTAATAACCGGGGACCAATCAGAGTACGAATCATTGACCTCCACTCTCTGGGTACGATCCATGAGCCAGTGTTCAATCCAGTTACAAACTAAAATTTCCAAACCCAAAGACCTTAACTTACCTGTCGGACGTCTATGAGGGACAGTATCAAACGCTTTAGCAAAATCCAGAAACACTATATCCACAGCCATTCCTCTGTCAAGGCTTCTACTCACCTCTTCATAAAAGCAAATTAGATTGGTTTGACAACTTCTATCCTTCGTAAACCCATGCTGGCTATCACTTATAATACAATTATCCCCTATATATTCCTGTATGTAATCCCTTATAAGTCCTTCAAACAATTTACCCACAATGCACGTTAAACTTACCGGTCTATAGTTTCCTGGGGAAGACCTAGAGCCCTTTTTGAAGATTGGCACCACATTCGCCTTGCGCCAGTCCCTTACCACTTTTTGTCATTTAAAAAAGACCCTACACTCCTCCCCTCATACACATTTTCCCTGGACGGACCTTATTCCCCCACTTGCCAACTCCCCTCCCTCCACACATTTGGGCGCTGATACATTTGCTTCACGCAATTCGCTGATTGAGTCACCGACACCTTATGGCAAAGGTGACGTTCTGCTCATACAATGTCAAAGGGTTTAACTCCCCATCCAAACGTCATGGAGTCCTTTCCATCCTGAAAAAGGACAAGATTTCAGTTTTGTTCTTACAAGAGACTAATTTCAAGCATGACAGAGTACCAAAGCTCCCTACTCAATATTTATCTTCTCGGTTTCACTGTTGTAGCTCCAACTCATCATCCAGAGGTGTGGCTATTGCGTTCCATAGGGATGTGCCCTTCGTTCTGCAAGAAAGCTGCGATGGAGGGGATGGCCGGTCACTGTTTATTAAAGGTAAAGTGGGGTCGATGACGTACACCTTTGCCACCTTGTATGCGCCCAACACACATCAGGTTTGATGGCTGCTGGGGACCCTAGAGAGGCTACGGGTTTTCACAGAGGGGCCGATAATACTCGGAGCAGATCTTAACTTGGCTTTCGATCCGTTGATAGACTCCTCCACTAAATGCTCCTCGGTGTCCCCGGTAGCCCTACAAGCCCTAAGGAACAAACTGACAGATCTAGGTCTTATTGATGTGTGGAGATCTCTACACCCCTCAGACCACACTTACTCCTTTTACTCAGCTCCTCACACGTCTTCTCATAGATTAGATTACATATTATGCCATGATAGTGTTCTGAAATAAAAAAGCAAAAACGGATGCGCTCCGTAGTGTAACACCAAAGGTGAGTTGGTAACGCTAAGTGTGAATTGCGCTTGCCACATGAAGTTGTACTCCAACCAAGTACAACAATGGAACAGGGTGTATCATCAAAGGGTCTCTGCAGCTTCGTCCCGCTGAAATAGAATCACAATAAAAACAAGCAATCTCCAGGTAGCAGAGCGGGATCAATGGAAGCGCTGAGACCAGATAAGAAGTTAAAAGGATTTATTTCCCATAATGCAACGCGTTTCACGGTCACCCGCTTCCTCAGGCATCCTCACGGTCACCTGATGCCTGAGGAAGCGGGTGACCGTGAAACACGTTGCATTATGGGAAAGAAATCCTTTTAACTTCTTATCTGGTCTCAGTGCTTCCATTGATCCCGCTCTGCTACCTGGAGATTGCTTGTTTTTATCATGATAGTGTTCTATCCACTCTGATTCAGACTGACATATCCACACGCACCCTATCAGACCACTCCCCTGTACAAGTGACTTTCTCCCTGCCTCACATTCCCATGAGAGACTGGACCTGGAGACTTAATGAGTCACTGCTGACGGACGAGGTCGAGGTTGGAAAGCTGACTGAACAATTGAGCTCCTTCTTCGCGTTAAATCTAACGCCTGATGTGCCCCTCCCAACAGTTTGGGAAGCACACAAAGCTTTTATGAGAGGCTTATTGATAGCCCTTGGTTCTAAGGTGAAGAGGGAGCGCAACAAAGCGATCTTATCCTTACTGTCCGACATTGCAAAACTTGAAAGGGCCCCACATAGGGCACCACAGAACGAAAATGACGGAGGCTACGAGAACGCCTCAAAGACATTCTAAACAAGCAACATGCTGCCAATGTAGTAAGATTCCAACAAAAACTCTTCCTTCATGGAGACAAAGGGGGACGACTTATGTCGGCTATGATCAAAAAGAGACGCGATAAGGCGTTGATACCCAGGATTGTAGATAGTGTGGGGGGGGGGGGTCCCACACTGATACTAAACAAATAGCCAAAGCCTTTCAAAAATACTATAACTCTCTCTACAACATTGAACCGGAGGGTGGGTCAGGAGAAGAGCGACAACATGCTATTCGCTCCTTTTTAGATGAGCTTAACCTGCCCCGACTCACTACTGAGGATGGCGTGGCCCTGCTGACCCCTTGTTCGCCAGAGGAGGTTCTTGCTGTACTGAACTCATTCCCCATTGGAAAAAGTCCCGGGCCAGATGGGTTTAGCCTTCTATACTATAAAAAGTTCCAACCGGTCCTCACACAACACCTTACTAACTGGTGCAATGACCTGCTAGGCGGCTCTAAACTCCCGAGACAATCTCTGGAAGCCCACATAACAATCTTGCCTAAGGAGGGTAAAGATCTGTCCCTCTGCTCAAGCTATAGGCCAATTTCTTTACTAAACTTAGATGTAAAAATCTGGGCCAAACTCCTCTCTAACCGCCTGGGCAAACATTTACCAGAGATCATACATCCAGACCAATCAGGGTTTGTTAGAGGAAGGGAGGGGAGACACAATGCTCTGAGAGTCCTCCATGCCATACATTTCGCTAATACTTCCAACACACCATTAGTCCTTCTCGGCACAGATGCCAAAAAGGCATTTGATAGAGTTGCATGGGATTACATGATGGCTGTTTTAATTAAGTTTGGCATACCCGTTGGATTTGTGAGGGCTGTTATGTCTCTCTATGGTGCACCCAGCGCTAGAATAAGGGTTAACGGTACTCTTTCCCCTTCCTTTGACATACACAATGGGACACGGCAGGGGTGCCCCCTTTCTCCGTTCCTTTACATATTGGTTATGGAAACACTACTCCAAAGACTGAGGCAGGAGGGAGGTGTCCGGGGACTCACAATTGGGACACACACACATTTAGCGGCTGCTTTTGCAGATGATCTGCTGCTGCTGATCAACAATCCAGTAGAAGCGCTACCTAGAATCCAAAGTATATTATATAGTTATGGTGCACTTTCAAACTTTAAAGTAAACTATACCAAATCGGAAATTTTAAACGTATCAGCCCCCCCAGAAATGCTTGCGACACTAAAAAGACATTCTCCATATAAATGGCCGACAGAAAGCATTAAATATCTGGGCATTGCAATTCCCCCTAACCTAAGTAGACTATACCGACTGAATTATCCCCCGTTACTCAATAAAATGAAAATACAACTCGATGCGTATAAACTTCTGTTCCTCTCCTGGATGGGAAGGAGGAACCTGCTCCAAACGTATGTGGTCCCATCTGTACTCTATTTACTCCGCATGGCTCCCCTGAAACTCCCACCTAGCCATCTTCGCCAATGGAAACAGGTGTTTTCTTCTTTTCTCTGGTCGTCCAAATGACCTCGCCTACCTCACTTGCTACTAACCAAACCCAAACATTTAGGGGGCCTGGGCATCCCAGACTTATCACAATTGTACACAATGACACACTTACAGAGATGGATAGAGATTTCCTCTGGTACCAGCCTCCTACAAGGTATCATGTTAGAGACGTCACAACTGACTTCACCTGGTGTGTCCGACCTGCAAGCTACATGGCTGCCCACACGGAACCTCATATCAAAGATTTCAAACCCTCTGCTAGTAGGTACATTGACGGTGAAACAGGCCTATGACAAACAGAGACAGTGGGACGCCTTCACCTCGCACACAATCTCACCCTTACTACCCGGCTCTTTGATTCCAAGCATCTTACCCCACTCAACACATGCACTATCTGACATTTGGTCCAAATTAAATTCTATCCCAACCAAAGACATATGCCTGGAAAACTCACCCCCAACTCAAGAGTTACTACATTCCCTTCTACCGAATAGAACTCTACACTTTCTACACATTCAGGCTATACAGGGCATGTGCCGGGCATTGCTCAAGGTGTACGTCGTCAGGAAAGACCCCACTTGGTTGGAGACAGCATTGCAGTCAGCAGCGGAATCTAAAATTAGACTCCCATTTATTCGTTCCCATATCAATAGAGAAGGGGGGATGCTTATCCTTTGTACCTATTGTCCTGGGAGAAAGAATTGGGTTTGTCACTGACGACAGAGGAAAAGTCAGTGGTGTTAAAAAACTCCCATGGCTTTTCAAAATGTATGAAACTCCAAGAAAACCACTTTAAGCTCATCTCAAGATGGTATAGGACCCCTGAACGATTATATAATTGGGGCCTCTCCCCTACGGGTGAATGCTGGAGAGGCTGTAAGCTAACTGGCTCTCTATCACACTTGTGGTGGACTTGCCCGTCAATCACTGATTATTGGAAGGCAGTGGGACAACACATAGACTTGATTCTAGGCAGAAAAGTACACTTGACCCCACAGCTAGTGCTCTTGGGTTTACCCCATGGGGGAAATACCCTGCATAAACACTCACTTCTGGCTCATCTGTTGGCAGCGGCAAAATTATTAATACCTCTCCACTGGAGACAGCCTAACCCCCCAACTTTGCAAGAATGGCTAGCAAAGGTAGCCAGTATTTGCAGATTAGAAGAACTATCTAGCTGGAGTATCCGCTCATACGACAAATACTTCAAAACGTGGTACCCTTGGATTCACTTCAAGGAGACAATACAGGCAAATATTGACACAGCAGGAGCTGGTGACACCTCAGTATCCCAGTGCAATCAGTAGACCCATGACATAGTCCATTGACCTACCCTTCACCCCCCCTTCCCCCCCCTTTTTCCCCACTTTTCTCTCATCTCCAACTCGTTCTCCTTCTATACCTTTCACTTTACCTCTCTTCTTTTCTTTCCTACTCGTCAATTGTTTACCTTAGCAATTTAGATACAAATGACTTTCAATAGTTTGTTGATTTAATTCGATAAGTGAAAGATACACAGAACGTCTTTTTACTGCTGCCCTTTGACGCAGTTTGAGGTAACGCTAGACAGATTACTTCTAATTCATATTAAGAAATGTATACCCATATGACAGCACTTTTAGTTGCCTTAGATTGTGAACAGTAGCACATTGTATCTTCGAAGGTATTGACTTTTTCGATTCATGCTCAAGCAATGTTGATTTACAGCTTTGTCAATTTATGCTTCACAACTTTGTCTTATATTGGTTGAAAAAACTAAATAAAGATTTGAAAAAAAAAAGAAAAAAAAAAAAAGACCCTACACTGTTAGTGGGTGTAACCAAAATTGTCATCTTAATGAATAAACTAATTTGCATTGTGAGGCTAATGTTAGGGTGGAACCCTATTGATGTGATTGTTCACAAAACAATAATGTTAATGTAATACAGTATAAACAAGGCGCAGTCTCCTTTACACATTCTTGTTTTCAAATCTATACATTTTTACTTTCAATACATTTTTATTGAAGAGAATTTTTGTATAATAAAATAGAACCATTGTTGCAAATAAGATAGGACATTCGCAGCTGCCAATAGGAAAAGTAAGAGAACAATATAACGTCCAAACAAGAACAAATAAACCAAGTCACATAAGTCGTACATATTGTTATATTCGACCAGAAATCAGAAGAGATGAAAATCAGAGTTATTTTAAGGATGTGTGAAACCTGAGCGGGCTTAAGTAATGATGAAACTGTATTAGAGGAGAGAAAGGTCATGTGCAGCACTATAATGATTTTTTTTTCTGGAGAGGGTTTTTAGATATCTTTACAATATGCAGAAGAATTCCACATTTCCCATCTAGTCAAGAAGGCACCCATTTTTCCTGAACCAATCGCTATGATTTTCTCGTAAGAGTAAGTATTGTTCATTTTATCTATTAATGTGTCGAGGATAGGGACTGTAGGGATTTTCCAACAGCAAGTTAAAGCATTCTTAGCAATAAAGCAAAAAATACAATATAGGTCGCGGAAAGTGACAGGTAAAAAGTTTGTGCAAAAACAACAGTACTGATTCAGGAGACCAGGGCAATGGGATTTTAAAAACATTGAAGAGCAGCGATTTACAGTTATCCCAAAAACTCGTAATTAATGGGCAAGACCATAATACATGTATCAGCATTCCCCTATGTCCACATTTACGCCAACACAATGGAGATGAGCCACAGTATGCTAGAGCTAACTTATCCGGCATAAAATACCATCTTAGAACAGATTTGTAGTATGATTCTATATAAGACGAGCATTGTAAAGCTTTGTTGCCATATCTAAAAGCTCTTTGCCAATCTTCAAGGGAAACTGGTTGAATGAGATCCTTTTCCCATAGACGGAGGGGGTAACTTCTAGTACATATATCAGAATGAGTGATCTCTGTATAAACTAGGTGTAGGCCTTTCGTCGTAGAATTTAAAAATTTTAACATAGGCGCATTCAACCCAATATTAGCAGGTCTCAGAGTGTTCAAGAAGTGCCGAATCCTCAAGTATTTATAGAAGTCAGACTTGTGTATCATGTATGTAGCCTGAAGATGTTCAAAGGGTATGAGAGTGGAATCACTATATAAAAGGCCAGTATTGGTAATTCCTCTATCTATCCAGTTTTGAAGACTTAAATCCTCCAGGGAGGACTGGATAATACTGAGTGGTATATTGGTGACATTCTGGATTTGAGGGTTAGAAAGTTTATAGAGTAAACAAGTCCAGGCTTGTAGTGAGGCTGTGATCACTGGATTTGAAGATTTGGGAGGTGGGAGGTTCCATAATGGATACAGTAGCAGATCATGCAAGGAGCATTGTGTAACTAGGGTCTGTTCTATAAGAGACCAGGGAGAGGTGTGAAGCGGATTCCACCAGTTTCTAAGTTGAGATAATAGGGATGCAACATAATAGCCCTTGATATCAGGGATGCCTAAACCACCCGCGGATTTTGCTTTTTTTTTTTTAAAGTGAAGCCGCTAATCTAGGCTTTTTTCCTGCCCATATAAAGTTAGATATTAAACGTTGGGCTGCTGTGAAAAAGGATGCAGGGAGCGGGACTGAAAGGGTGCGAAAGGCATAAAGGAATTTGGGTAGGAGGAGCATTTTAAATGTAGCGACACGGCCTATCCAAGATATGACAAATTGAGATAGTCTGTTGGCTTCAGCAAGGATATCCGAGAGAAGAGGTTCAAAGTTTGACTGATAAATCCTGTCTGCAGGGTATGTGAGGTGGATACCTAGATAGTCTAGAATAAAGGAACCCAAGTCAAAGGTGAACTGTGAGCATAAAGAAGCAACCGATTCTGGGAAAAGGTTTAAGGGGAGGGCTTGGGTTTAGGATTTATTAAGAAGGTAGTAGGAGAGGGAATCATATTCTATGATGTTGTCCATTACTGCGGGGAGGGATATTAGAGGGTTGCCTAAAGTAAGGATGACGTCATCCACATATAGCGAAATGACATGGGAGGCGGGGCCAATGGAGATTCCAGAAATCCTATCATCTAAACGGATAGCTTGCGCCAGCGGTTCTATCGACAATATTTATATGAGAGGGGACAAGGGGCAACCTTGACGGGTTCCGTTGATTAGAAATTCATCAGATAGAGTCCCATTGGCTAGTACCCGAGCAGATGGATTAGAGCAGGGGTGTCAAGCACAAATTCATCGGGGGCCGCATCAGCAGTTTGGTCACCCTCCCCCCCCCCACATACCGTATATGCCGGCGTCTAAGACGACTGGGTGTATAAGACGACCCCCAACTTTTACAGTTAAAATGTAGAGTTTGGGATATGCTCGCCATATAAGACTACCCCTCGTACCGCGATGTACAGTGCCTTGTAGTTCCCCCCACATTAGGTAGGCAGCATGTTCCCCCACATTAGTAGGCAGCATGTTCCCCCACATTAGGTTGGCAGTATAGATCCCCCCACATTAGGTAGGCAGCATGTTCCCCCACATTAGTAGGCAGCCTGTTCCCCCACATTAGGTTGGCAGTATAGTTCCCCCCACATTAGGTTGGCAGTATAGTTCCCCCCACATTAGGTTGGCAGTATAGTTCCCCCCACATTAGGTTGGCAGTATAGTTCCCCCCACATTAGGTTGGCAGTATAGTTCCCCCCACATTAGGTTGGCAGTATAGTTCCCCCCACATTAGGTAGGCAGCATGTTCCCCCACATTAGGTTGGCAGTATAGTTCCCCCCCCACATTAGGTTGGCAGTATAGTTCCCCCCACATTAGGTAGGCAGCATGTTCCCCCACATTAGGTTGGCAGTATAGTTCCCCCCACATTAGGTTGGCAGTATAGTTCCCCCCACATTAGGTTGGCAGCATGTTCCCCCCACATTAGTTTGCAGTATAGTTCACCCCCACATTAGGTTGGCAGCACCCCCCCCCCTCCCTCCCCACAGACATACAGCCTCCAGCCATATACAGTGTATGGCTGGAGGCTGTGTGCTGCCCCCACAGTGATCCGGTCACCGCTCCTCCGGCCCAGGGTCACAATCTACTGCTATGGCCTATGTACCATAGTAGTAGGTGCCAGGACCGGTCGAGTGGTGACCGTAACGCTAAAGAGAAGAAGATAACGTACCGTCGGTCACTTACCAGGCCCCGGCCGGAGAGCTTCCTCCTGCGATGATCCTGCTGTCCTCCTGGTCCTCCCGCGTCTCTATGGTTGTACGCACGTCCCGTGCGTACAACCATAGAGGTGGAGGACCAGGAGGACCGAAGGAGGATCGCTAGAGGGCAGACATTGGTGAAGGCTGGCGGCCGGTGGCGGCTACGCGGGCCACATGACGAGGTCTGGCGGGCCGGATTCGGCCCGCGGGCCTTGTGTTGGACACCCGTGGATTCCCGTGGAGGGAAACTAAGGTGAGAGGAACAGAGTTAACAGAGCAGTATAGTATTAGAAACCTTCCTTTGGGGTCAATCTCAGCATGTTCTAATTTAAAGGAGACAGTGTATTTTTAATTCCAATAAATATTCCTCTAGACTTGGTTGTAAAGTGGGATTGGAAAGTGTGTTGGAAAGCGTGGTGCTTAAGTCTATGGGCATCTCTGGAAAGCAAGTGTGTCTCTTGAGCACATATTATATCACAATTGAGAGCACGGACTTCTCTCCAAAAATGAGATCTTTTGTGAGGCACACTAAGACCATTAACATTTAACCCCTTAAGGACCAAGGACGTACAGGTCTGTCCTTGGTCCTGCTCCCGTGATACAACGCGGGGTTACATGGTAACCCCGCATCATATCACGGCGGGCCCGGCATCATAGTGAATCCGGGACCCGCCACTAATAGCGCGCAGCGCCGATCGCTGTGCGCTGTGCGCTATTAACCCTTCAGCCGCGCTCTCAGAGCTGAGCCGCGCGGCTAAATGTGAAAGTAAAAGCTGCCGGTTAACTCAGTGGGCTGTTCGGGATAGCCGTGGCGAAATCGCGGCATCTCGAACAGCTTACAGGACAGCGGGAGGGCCCCTACCTGCCTCCTCGCTGTCCGATCGCCGAATGACTGCTCAGTGCCTGAGATCCAGACATGAGCAGTCAAGCGGCAGAATCATCGATCACTCGTTTCCTATGAGAAACCAGTGATCAATGAGAAAGATCAGTGTGTGCAGTGTTATAGGTCCCTATGGGAGCTATAACACTGCAAAAAAAAGTGGAAAAAAAAAGTGAATGAATATCATTTAATCCCTCCCCTATTAAAAGTTTGAATCACCCCCCTTTTCCCATAGAAAAAAAACAGTGTAAATAAAAATAAAAATAAACATATATGGTATCACCACGTGCGTAAATGTCCGAATTATAAAAATATATTGTTAATTAAACCGCTCGGTCAATGGCGTACGCGCAAAAAAATTCCAAAGGGTCACAATCTACTGCTATGGCCTATGTACCATAGTAGTAGGTGCCAGGACCGGTCGAGTGGTGACCGTAACGCTGAAGAGAAGAAGATAACGCACCGCCGGTCACTTACCAGGCCCCGGCCGGAGAGCGTCCTCCTGCGATGATCCTGCTGTCCTCCTGGTCCTCCCGCGTCTCTATGGTTGTACGCATGTCCCGTGCATACAACCATAGAGGTGGAGGACCAGGAGGACCGAAGGAGGATCGCTAGAGGGCAGACGTTGGTGAAGGCTGGCGGCCGGTGGCGGCTACGCGGGCCACATGACGAGGTCTGGCGGGCCGGATTCGGCCCGCGGGCCTTGTGTTTCACACCCGTGGATTAGAGTAAAGAGAAGATATTGCAGATAATATGTTTCCTGTGAAACCCATTTTATTGAGCACCGGAAAAGGCAAAAGACCATTTAAGGCGGTCAAAGGCTTTTTCTGCATCCAATGCTAAAACCACCACAGGTATAGTATGAGACTCTATGGAATGAAAAACGTGAAGGAGTTTTCTGGTGTTGTCCGAGGTCTGACGACCCGCCACAAAACCAGACTGGTCCTGCTGGACAAGACTAGGCAGGGCTAGGGAAATGCGAGATGCTAGTAGTTTTGCGAAGATTTTTAGATCTTGATTCAACAAGGAAATGGGTCTGTAGTTTTGCGGCAAATCTGTAGACTTACCCGGCTTAGGGATAGTAGTTATGACTGCTTGTAAATTTTCTTTGGGGAGGTTTCCGGCGGTCACTGCTGCCAAGCAGAAGGAAGCTAAAAAGGGGGATAAGACCTCAGAGTAAGTTTTGTAATTAGAGCTACTAAATCCATCTGGACCGGGGGCTTTGTTAGAGGGAAGGGAATGTATAATTTTCTGAATTTCAGCGGGGGATATGGGTGCATTGAGGGTATCTAGCTGTTCAGAGGATAAAGAAGGCAGTTCTAGTTTATTCAGGTAGGATTGGATAGCCTCTGCTGCGTTAGGGGATTCCGAAAGGGAGGAGTGTAGATTATACAAACAAGCGTAGAACACCGGAAATCCATCAGCTATTTCCTTTGGAGTATGGAGAGGTTTGCCGTGTTAGGATGGATAAGAAGAGGGATTCGGGATTTTAGATTTCTAGACTTAAAACAGGAAAACTATTGGTTAACCGTCTTATTATTTTGGGAATAGTATACTGATTTGGTTTCCCTAAACAATTTCTCATATGCCCGCAACATCAAACATCGAAGGTCTCGTCTATGTTGTAGCAACTGAGAAGCCGTCAAGGTAGATGGGGACCGTTTATTAAGTTGTTCCACATACTGAATTTGAGTGAGTAGGGAGGTAATTTGCTGATCTCTCTGGCGTTTTAAGATAGAGCTATACTTTATACTCATACCACGGACCACCGCCTTGTGACAATTCCATAAAATAATTGGACAAGAGACAGAAGGGGTATTCAAGTGAAAATATTCTCTAATGTCGGTCTGAAGGTTATTGAAATATTCCCTGTGTGACAGAAGGAACTGGCTAATACGCCACATGTATGAAGTATTAGAGGAGACAGAATCACTCAGGGTAACGGAGATTGGGGCATGATCTGTCCATGAGATCGTACCAACAGTAGATTGTCGTATTGTTTGCAAAAGACTTCTGTCCACTAGGAACATGTCCAATCTAGCGTAGGTATTATAAGCTGTGGACAGGTGTGTAAAATCTTTCTCAGTGGAGTGTTGAAGTCGCCAGATGTCATAAAGTTCGTTTTCCCAGGCCCAAGGGGATAGTGAGTGTGAGGGGAGGCGAGAGTTAGAGGTGGAGTCTAGAGTAGGGTCCATAACTGTGTTGAAGTCCCCGAAAAGTATGAGTGAGCCCCATACTCTCTTGGAGACACGTTTAAGAAGGGAGCTTAGGAATCTATTTTGTCTGGTATTGGGGTGTAGAGGGAAATTAAGGTGAGAGGAACAGAGTTAACAGAGCAGTATAGTATTATAAACCTTCCTTTGGGGTCAATCTCAGCATGTTCTAATTTAAAGGAGACAGTGTATTTTTAATTCCAATAAATATTCCTCTAGACTTGGTTGTAAAGTGGGATTGGAAAGTGTGTTGGAAAGCGTGGTGCTTAAGTCTATGGGCATCTCTGGAAAGCAAGTGTGTCTCTTGAGCACATATTATATCACAATTGAGAGCACGGACTTCTCTCCAAAAATGAGATCTTTTGTGAGGCACATTAAGACCATTAACATTTAACCCCTTAAGGACCAAGGACGTACAGGTCTGTCCTTGGTCCTGCTCCCGTGATACAACGCGGGGTTACATGGTAACCCCGCATCATAGTGAATCCGGGACCCGCCACTAATAGCGCGCAGCGCCGATCGCTGTGCGCTGTGCGCTATTAACCCTTCAGCCGCGCTCTCAGAGCTGAGCCGCGCGGCTAAATGTGAAAGTAAAAGCTGCAGGTTAACTCAGTGGGCTGTTCGGGATAGCCGTGGCGAAATCGCGGCATCCCGAACAGCTTACAGGACAGCGGGAGGGCCCCTACCTGCCTCCTCGCTGTCCGATCGCCGAATGACTGCTCAGTGCCTGAGATCCAGGCATGAGCAGTCAAGCGGCAGAATCATCGATCACTGGTTTCCTATGAGAAACCAGTGATCAATGAGAAAGATCAGTGTGTGCAGTGTTATAGGTCCCTATGGGAGCTATAACACTGCAAACAAAAGTGGAAAAAAAAAGTGAATGAATATAATTTAACCCCTCCCCTATTAAAAGTTTGAATCACCCCCCTTTTCCCATAGAAAAAAAACACAGTGTAAATAAAAATAAACATATATGGTATCACCACGTGCGTAAATGTCCGAATTATAAAAATATATCGTTAATTAAACCGCTCGGTCAATGGCGTACGCGCAAAAAAATTCCAAAGTCCAAAATAGTGCATTTTTGGCCACTTTTTATATCATTTATATCATTTTATATCAATAAGTCCTATCAATGCAGAAATGGTACCGTTAAAAACTTCAGATCACGGTGCAAAAAATGAGCCCTCATACCGCCCCATACACGAAAAAATAAAAAAGTTATAGGGGTCAGAATATGACAATTTTAAACGTATTACTTTTCCTGCATTTAGTTATGATTTTTTCCAGAAGTACGACAAACTCAAACCTATATAAGTAGGGTATCATTTTAATCTTATGGACCTACCAAAAAATGTACTAGGTAGAAATGGAAGCCCCCAAAAGTTACAAAACAGCGTTTTTTTTTTTTTTTCAATTTTGTCGCACAATGATTTTTTTTCCATTTCACCGTAGATTTTTGGGCAAAATGACTGATGTCATTACAAAGTAGAATTGGTGGCGCAAAAAATAAGCAATCATATGGATTTTTAGGTGCAAAACTGAAAGAGTTATGATTTTTTAAAGGCAAGGAGCAAAAAATGAAAATGCAAAAACGGAAAACCCCTCGGTCCTTAAGGGGTTAAACTAACTATATTTCTAACCATATTTCAAGTATTGGAATAGCATGAATATGTTGAAGCGAAACACAAAATTAGGGAGAAGGTGCGCACCCCCTTACTGAGAACAGGCATCACAACTATATGGTCTGCTACTTGATGAAGTAAGAAAAGGTTAGCAATCCCCAAGGATAACATAGAACAGAATAAACAACAGAAGAAAAACATTTTATGACTCTGTTGGATGAAGTCATCAAATATGTGGGGATAAACAGTTTGATCCGAGGCCTAAGGAGAAAGGGAAAACAAAGACCAAACTACCCGCATTCTGTAGGTACATAAGAAAGGTTAGAACAATAGTCACCGCCAAGCGAAACTTCAGGTCTTATGCCATTTCGGTCCAGTCCCATCCTTAAATCGGCTTTCCAAGGAAGGAAGGTCTATGTTCCATGAGGAGAGAAGCGATTTTCCCTCTTGAAGAGATCTCACGACATGCAGATCGTCTCCTCTTTTGATGAGTAGGCGTACTGGAACGCCCCATCTGTAGGCGATCTTTGCAGAGCGAAGTGCTTGAGTAACAGGTTGCAAATCTCTCTGAGCTTGAAGTGTGGCCACTGAAAGATCTGCGTAGACAGAGATCTTGTGGAAGGGTGCAGGGAGGCCACTATTCTTGCGGGAGAATTCCAATATTTTTTCCTTTATCGTAAAGAAGTGGACTCTAGCTAGTATGTCACGTGGGACCGTATCATCCAGATGCCTTGGGCGAGGGACTCGGTGAGCCCTATCCACCTCCAATTCTTGAGGGCTGCATGTTGGTAATGTAGCTTTAATCAAGGATTTTACATAAGTAGGGATGTCAGCTGGGAGCACTGATTCAGGGACACCGCGTATTTTGATGTTATTTCTGCGGCTCCTGTCTTCTAGATCAGCTATCTTGGCTTTCAGCGCAGTAACATCATCAGACAGATCATTGTGAGAGTCTTTGAGAGTATTATGTGAGGCAGAGCATTCACCAAACTTAGATTCAACATGTGAGAGTCTCCCAGTGAGATCTTTGACAGAGGCACTCAGTGGAGACACTAAAGCATGCATATCTGAGAGGAAAGTTTTCCTTAGTGCCAACAACATTCCTTTCATTGCTGTATCTGTAAGTGAAGTATCAGACACCCTTATAGCGTCCAGATCATCTGTCCCTTTAAGATTAGATGCAGTGTGCAAGCCCCAGGCACATACCTCATTATCCAGCTCGTTTGAAGATAAACGGGGCCTCTGCTTGGCTGGGCTTTGTAAGGGAGAAGCTGCGGGAGAGCCCCACGCTGCAGCTCTCTGGGAGGGACAGGGGTCAGCATGTCCGACATCAGTGGGGCTGTGTGCAGAGCTGATTGAGGTGGTGGGGGAGTGAGGACTGGCAGAGCTATGCGGAGATCTGCCATGCAGTGCAGGATCAGATGAGGATCGTCTCGGCGGCAGTCTCATATGATGGCTGGGGCCGCAGCTGTCCTCTTTCTGTGTGGGCGCATCAGAGGTGAGTGGTTCGCGCTCGGCGCCATCTTGCAGCTCGTGCAGCGGCCGAGAAAAGTAGAATTTAGATAATTTCTCCTGCCTCACCGGCTTCCTTCTTCTTGCCGGCATCTCTGGGATGCTTCAGGGACACAGGAGGGTCAGAATTGAGGCGGTAAACGCTGGGGATCGTCGCTAGTGCGGGATTACACAGCGGAGCTATTCAGTCAGGCAGCCATTCTCCTCGGCAGCCAAGCCACGCCCCCCAAATTTATACATTTTTAAAACTTTGTTTCCCCAGACAACTTACCTTTGGCACTAGGGAAAATGACACATGCCCCTGTTTGCATTGTGTGCACTGTAATAGTGTGATCAAAGGTGACAAATCGTACCACCCGTTAACAGGGAAACAATATTCCATCAGAGGATATTACACATGTGATTCCACATATGTTGTATATCTAATTGAATGTCCCTGTGGTCTCGCATATGTTGGTTAGACAACCCAGCATGTACATGTTCATATCTCTCAACACAAGTCTACAATTAGAAGACAGAATGGTCTTTCACCCAACCTCACATTATTTTATGACAGCAGGGCACACGGTTGCACAATTGCGTTTTCAGCTTCCGAGCTAATTTCCAAACAAAGAAGAGGGGGTGACAGCATTTAAATCCTCAAAACAAGGGAGGCCTATTGGATCCATACTTTGCAAACTCTTGAAACCTTTGGTCTAAATAGGGAATATGGGATTACACAACTCATATAATACTGTATTTTCAACCATTATTTCCATTATTTAACATCCATTATGCTTTTTAAATTTTAGGCCAGATGATTCGTTGTGGATAGAGATGAGTGAACTTACAGTAAATTCGATTCGTCACAAACTTCTCGGCTCGGCAGTTGATGACTTTTCCTGCATAAATTAGTTCAGCTTTCCGGTGCTCCGGTGGGCTGGAAAAGGTGGATACAGTCCTAGGAGACTCTTTCCTAGGAATGTATCCACCTTTTCCAGCCCACCGGAGCACCGGAAAGCTGAACTAATTTACGCAGGAAAAGTAATCAACTGCCGAGAAATTCGTGACGAATCGAATTTACTGTAAGTTCGCTCATCTCTAGTTGTGGAGGTCGTTGATCACCCTTTCTCTAGTATCCTTTGGATTATATATTCATTCTCTATTTCATACCATAGGGCCCGATTGCTGTTATATCCTATCCATACCATTATTTTCTATTATATTCACCTATAGTTCAAACATGTGGATATGGATCTTAGTTTTATTCTATCATTTTCTGTACACTTACTTATTCCCCTATGCATCCTTTTCTATATATTACTTTTATGCATAAAGGCAAGTGTATGGGGCAGATGTGTAAGGAATACATTTATTTTTATTTTCCCTCCTCATATCTCCATTAGCTTTTGTCTTATTCATTCTATATCTATCATACTTTCTTTTTCTTTTATCTTGTCCTATATTTTTTTTCCCATTATTCTATAGCACTTAGTAACACTTATAGCATATGCACCTCCTGTCCTTTCCTCTCTCCTAGCGCTGTGTAATGCTCGCTTGCATTCCACATGACGCACTTCCTGCCCATGCTGTGTGGCGCGTGTGTTACTAGGGGTGGCATTTTGCCACATATGGCGCATTGTGCGCTGCACACATCGCTTGCCTGCTCATTCTCTCCCACTCTGAATACAGCTCGCTGTATACCAGAAGTGGGAGCTCGTCACACCCGCCCAGGACACCCAAAACAGGACAGCGCTGCCTCTTCTCACCATTCTGTAGTGGCCATAGGCAGCACTACCCACTGTTCCTACTTCACCGTGCCTTAGGCCCTAGCCACACATTATTCTTGCCTCCACAGCAAATCTGGTGGGTAGCAAGGGGATACGCCCAGTGACATAACATAGGACGGCGTGGCTTATGGATTTTCAGCCCCCCCACCTGTAACCAAGGCTGGCGTGAGGTTTTTAGGTGTCTGGGACTAACTCTCACCCCTGAAGCGTGGTCTCGTGTCCGGTCGCAGGAATGGAGGTTTTACTCTTGCCGCCCCCCCCCCCCCCCCTTAAGGAGCGGGGGAATGGTATGGTCCTGGGGGCGCGCAGTCAGGTGACTGCAGCACTGCTGAAAACATCCGAGTGCCTGGCAAAGCATGTGATAGAAGCAGGTGGCGTTGCGGGACTCCTCCACACACCCAGCTCTCGCTGCAGCAGTCCCGAACAGCCTGAGTGAGCTGCTGGGAATGGTTTTACTTTCACTTTAGATGCATCGATCAAGTTTGATCACTGCGTTTAAGGGGTTAATGCCGGGCATCACCACCATCGGTGATGTCCGGCATTAGACACGGGTCCTGGTGGGCAAAATTTAGTATGTCTGGATGTATGGATATTTGGGTGGGTTACTAGTATCATCTTGATGGTTATATTAGCCTCGATGTTTGTGTATAGGTTGTACATTACTATGTATACTACTAGTTTAACCCCTTAACGACGCAGGACGTATATTTACGTCCTGCGCCGGCTCCCGCGATATGAAGCGGGATCGCGACGCGATCCTGCATCATATCGCTTCGGTCCCGGCGCTCATCAACAGCCAGGACCCGCGGCTAATACCACACATCGCCGATCGCGGCAATGTACGGTATTAACCCTTTAGAAGCGGCGGTCAAAGCTGACCGCCGCTTCTAAAGTGAAACTGAAAGTGACCCGGCTGCTCAGTCGGGCTGTTCGGGACCGCCGCGGTGAAATCGCGGCGTCCCGAACAGCTGACCGGACATCGGGAGGGCTGTTACCTGCCTCCTCGGTGTCCGATCGACGAATGACTGCTCCGTGCCTGAGATCCAGGCAGGAGCAGTCAAGCGCCGATAATGCTGATCACAGGCGTGTTAATACACGCCAGTGATCAGCATAGGAGATCAGTGTGTGCAGTGTTATAGGTCCCTATGGGACCTATAACACTGCAAAAAAAAAGTTAAAAAAAGTGTTAATAAAGGTCATTTAACCCCTTCCCTAATAAAAGTTTGAATTACCCCCCTTCTCCCATAAAAAAAATAACAGTGTAAAAAAATAAAATAAATAAACATATGTGATATCGCCGCGTGTGTAAATGTCCGAACTATAAAAATATATCATTAATTAAACCGCACGGTCAATGGCGTACGCGCAAAAAAATTCAAAAGTCCAAAAAAGCGTATTTTGGTCACTTTTTATACCATTAAAAAAATGAATAAAAAGTGATCAAAAAGTCCGATCAAAACAAAAATCATACCGATAAAAACTTCAGATCACGGCGCAAAAAATGAGTACTCACACCGCCCTGTACGTGGAAAAATAAAAAAGTTATAGGGGTCAGAAGATGACATTTTTAAACGTATAAATTTTCCTGCATGTAGTTATGATTTTTTACAGAAGTGCGACAAAATCAAACCTATACAAGTAGGGTATCATTTTAACCGTATGGACGTACAGAATAATGATAAGGTGTAATTTTTACCAAAATATGCACTGCGTAGAAACGGAAGCCCACAAAATTTACAAAATGGCGTTTTTTTTTCGATTTTGTCACACGATGATTTTTTTTCCGTTTCGCCGTGCATTTTTGGGTAAAATGACTAAAGTCACTGCAAAGTAGAATTGGCGACGCAAAAAATAAGCCATAATATGGATTTTTAAGGGGAAAATGGAAAGGGTTATGATTTAAGGAGGAGAAGGTAAGGAGGAAAAAACATGTGCAAAAACGGAAAAACCCTGAGTCCTTAAGGGGTTAAGGACCAATCTTTTTTCTATTTTTGCACTTTCGTTTTTTCCTCCTAACATTTTAAAAATCATAACCCTTTCAATTTTGCACCTAAAAAATCATATGAGGCCTTTTTTTTTTTTTTTTTTTTTTTGCGCCACCAATTCTACTTTGCAATGACATCAGTCATTTCACCCAAAAATCTACATTGAAATGGGAAAAAAATTATTGTAGGACAAAATTGAAGAAAAAAAACGCCATTTGGTAAATTTTGGGGGGTTCCGTTTCTAAGCAGTAAATTTTTCAGTAAAAATGACACTTTATCTTTATTCCGTAGGTCCATATGTATAAATTAATACCCTACTTATATAGGTTTGATTTTGTCATACTTCTCGAAAAAATCATAACTACATGCACAAAAATTTATACATTTAATATTGTCCTCTTCTGACCCCTATAACTTTGTTATTTTTTTGCGCACAGGGTGGTATGAATGCTCATTTTTTTTCTGCCGTGATCTGAAGTTTTTATCGGTACCATTTTTGTTTTGATAGGACACTTTCATTGCTTTTTAGTCATTTTTTTATGGTATCAAAAATATGCTATTTTGGACTTTGGAATTTTTTTTGCGCATATGCCATTGACCGTGCGGTTTATTAATGATATATTTTTATAGTTCAGACATTTACACACGCGAAGATACCACATATGTATAATTTTATTATGTTTATATATTTTTTATATAGAATTTGGGAAAAGGGGGGTGAGTTAAACTTTTAATAAGGAAGGGGTTAATGTGTGTGTGTGTGTTTTTCAACTTTTTCTTTTTTTACACTTTTAGTCCACTCTACTTCCACTTTTAGTCCATTTGATTCCTCATACAGATCAATGTGGTTCCATAGCGATCGCGCTGCGGGGAGCGATCCACCCCACTGGACCACCAGGGACGGGATAAAGGCACCTTCCACCTTTAGACGCCGCTGTCAACTTTGACAGTGACCATCTAAAGGGTTTAATAGCTGGCCATGGCGATTGCCGCATGTCGGCTATTAACGCTTGCCCTCAGCTACAGGAATCAGCTGGGGGCCGGACGGTATGACGCGGGCTCGAGTCGAGTGCCCGTTTCATACCCTGTTAACAGCACATGGACGAGTATAGACGTCCATGGTCGTTAAAGGCTGTTTGGGCCTTTGTCCCTGGTGGTAATTCCTAGTTACACTATGGTCTTGTACCCTGAAGGTAACTGGGCAGCCCACAAGTCTTACCCTAACGTGATCCAATTTTTTACAGTGACCCCTATTACTCACACAGGATATATAATATATACCTATATGTAATAACTTTTTCATATTTCTATATTAGTAATTCAGCCCATATGACGGTGCAGCCTCTACATTTTGGAAGAGTAGTGTCTCTTTAAATGTCTGTTGTCTAGTCAGTTGCTGTGGCGACACCCTAGCCTATTCCCTATTCTCTGGTGTTTCTTTATCCATTTAGATCCCATCTTTCATCCATACACTATTAGGCCTGGGTATTTAAGTCTGCCTGATTCATTTCTGAGTGCCTGTGAAAGAATATAGTTTCTGAAGCTAGCTTCCCTATTCTGCTTTCTGCATTCCTCTTGATTAGGGTGCATTCACACCACCTTTCTTTCATCAAACACAGCGTTCTGAACATAATGTTTAGAACGCCGAGTAATTGCACGGATCTCTTCGGATAGGGGATACGATGTCTGTGGGTGGAGTACCCCTTTAATTCAATAAGTGAATGTGTGATACACAGTAACACTATGGAAACATCTAAAAGCCAACGCTACAGTATTTTGCTCAATACTTTTACCATGGTGCATCCATAGAATCAATGAAAAAAATGACTTTCAGAAATGCACCTTATATGTTCTATGGGCATCTGCAGTATACTCTATTATGGATAGTCAGACCATTGAGGTGTATGGTTTCAAGGCTATGTAATCGCCCTCCCACAACATATTTTGACAAGTTTTTGGCTTTTTCAGTGGCAATGACATGACAGACTCCATGTTGGGATGTAAACATTCTCTCACCAGGCAATGTGCGTGGTATCCTAAAAGATTAGAGATTCAATTCTAAAAAGAAACTATTTTGATCAGTATTGAAACCACATGACACTGGGCCATGGATTTGGGTTCTGAATCAAGTTCTCCTGATGGTGAGCAAAACTATAAGCAGGAGGTTGGATAACCATGAGGCTTGGGTAAACTGTATATAAGAAGACCAGGAGTAAGAAGACAAAATGCACGAAAAGCCAAATGTGGAAGCATGAAGAGAAAACAAGTATTGTGGCATAAATCGCAAACTCTACACCGGACTGGGCTGATCAGGAGAATAACTTTGGGACTGGTACTCCCTCTACTTATGTCTTGTATCTTAGACAATCATCTGGTAATATAATACATATGTATTTCCTTACTATAGGGGGAGGGATTGTCTTTCACATAAAGTCCTGTCTAATATCTATATTTATATTATTATAATATATTCTATCCCCACTGTAATGTCCTACCACACTGCCCTCTATGTATGTAGTTTCTGTTCACACTTGAAGTCTGCCCCATGCTGTTTTCCAAATACAGCTCAGACGTTCTACACACGTTGTATTTCTGGCTAGTTTTTCTGTTCTCATCCACAGGTTTTCCTTATATCTGCATTACTATATACATTATATTTATAGGGGCCATTACTATACTGGCATGCTAGGGGATTACTTTACACCTCCTATACAATTTATATATTTATACCCTGTTGTTTGAGTCAGCCACCATCTTTGGTTCTATTTCATCCATAACTGTATTTCTGTATATCTTTATTGATGTAGAGATATTTTTTTGACCTTAAATATATGTCCTTGAATGTGTGTGTCTTCAATAAAATTAATTTTTTTTATCATAAAAAAAGCTTTTTTTTCTCTGTGCATGAATTGTATTTCTGGTTAGTAGTCGCACTAACTAGTATTTTACAATAATGACATACAGTAACTTATTTAGTCTTTTTATTAAAACATGTCAGGCTTGGATAAAAAATTGACATTATTCATATCCAGTCCATGATTTTACTCATTAGATTGGACATTCTGAGACAATTTTATCAAAATCAACAACAGGTTTTATTTTTTAATATTTATTAACATATCACAAAATTAGCAAATTCCTCAAAAAGTCGATTAAACACAATCCAGACTGATTATATGACATTTCAACTCAAATGAGGGTCTTCATCAGATATCTTTGATTGCTGCGGAGGCTAGTGCGGTGTAGAACGGCCTTATGCCTGGAAAGGTAAAGAGCTGTGTTGCGGTCTGTGACCGCGATAGGAATTCACATCGCGGTCACAGACAGCAACACAGCTCTTCACCTTTCCTGGCGTAAGGCCGTTCTACACCGCACCAGCCTCCGCAGCAATCAAAGATATCTGATAAAGACACTCATTTGGGTCGAAACGTCAAATAATCTGTTTAGATTGCTATATATTCACATTTTTCAAATCTAAGAGTGCCGAGTCAATTCCTCTTGTCTATTGAGGATTGGGATCCTATTTGGGCACCTTCCATATACCAGAGCGTGCCATATTGATTTTTCACACAATTCAGATCCTACACCTCACCACATGTCTACCCTTCAATAATTTCCAAATCTCTTCTTATCCTACAAATAAACAGTGTGCATCCTATCCAAGATCATCTTTAGAAATTTGTATTTATTTAGAAGACATTTCAGTCAAGGAGTGTTCTATCATCCCATAATATTGCATGAATTGTTGTTGCAAAGAAAGAAGAAAGTCGATCCAGCAATTCCACTAAAACATCGATTTATTGGTTATTCAGCAGCATAAAATACCCCGCATGGATAGAATTCACCACACACCACCTGGTCAGTGATTCACAGCAAAATGGATGCGTTTTGAGCGCATGCGCGCTCTTGATCACCTGGTGATCAAGAGCGCGCATGTGCTCGAAACGCATCCATTTTGCTGTGAATCACTGGCCATGTGGTGTGTGGTGAATTCTATCCATGTGGGGTATTTTATGCTGCTGAATAACCAATAAATCGATGTTTTAGTGGAATTGCTGGATCGACTTTCTTCTTTCTTTGCTACGTGTATCAAGCCAGGCCAGGCTGAGGATCCGTGCAAGACCAGTGCGAGGTGAGCTGAAGATTACTATCTCTTCCTCTGATGAATTATTGTTGACAGACTGAATAACAACAAAAGTACGCCCAACAGTTGCGGAAACTGTCAGGCCACCTTATGTGCTTGTGCTCAAATGCCTATAATCTCTTCTCAATTACAACAATCAATTCAGACTCTAAGACTCCTTTTTACACCAGTACATGACTTCCTGATACAAGTGCTATCATTATCCATTATGTACAAGTTAACCGGCGCTCATTATTGGGAGTGTTGGGACATATGAACAATGGTTTTGGGTGACCCTTTACTCCAATTATTACTAAAAACACATTCCCTGTTTGCAGCCATGTAAGTTATCATTTGTCAGCAGCAAATCTCCAGGTGTATTTTCTATGGGATAAGCCAGAACACAACTGTTCACTTATTTGTCAACTGATTTTTTACATGAAGCAATAATGATTCCAATTGTCCGACAAGCACACTGTGTAAGCCTTAAATCTCCATTACACTCCATTGCTTAATGATCTTCTCCCCAAACTGATCCACAGCCTGCTCAGAGATAATCTTATCTTGGACAGTCTGTACATCAAAGAGGAAGAGGATTAACCCCTTTTTTCTTTATCTCTTATGTCAATGAAATAACCTTCTTACCCGATTCATGAAATTGGAGCCAGTTCCTGCTTCCATGAAGGACATGGCTAAATGGTTTCCTTTCATCCAATTTCCACCTCTGCTCCGACATAGACTGAGATCTCATCATCCATAAACACTGCTGGATACTGGATGTTGTCCTTCCAATGATCTGGATGCTCCTCGCCATGAGACCTGTCAGAGATCAAATAGTAAGACCTACTACTTAATATTGATGTAGTGGAAACACTAATGTGGGACACATTTGTTGTCCCAGACTCCTCAGATGAATTTACTTCCGTAGCATCTACTGGATCAGATGTTCCGGAAAATTCTTCTTTCCAGCATTCATCCAGGAACATAAATACTTCAGTACATTTACTCCGTCTATTACAGTCTATGGCTAAAAGACTGCTGAACAATGTCAGTGCCTCAGGTGAAAGTCTACCCCAAGGTGACGGAGGCTCCATACTCCCAAAATTATTCTGCCACTCAACAAAATTACAAAATTCTTGGTCTGATGGATCTGCTGATTGCCATGGAGATTCCCCTGTCAGCATGCAGTAAAGAACAACACCAAAGGACCAGACATCCAGAGAGGAGTCTATAACCAAAGTGTCCTGGTCGATAAGTTGCCTCATCTCCGGTGCCATAAATAATCTAGTGCCAGACTTTGAGTTGGTTATTGTTCCCTTCATCTGTGAAAGACCAAAGTCTGTAATTTTGATGAGGTGGCAGTCCTTATGGAACACCAGGATGTTCTCAGGCTTGATGTCCATATGAACCAGCCCCTTACTCTCTATGAATTCCAGGGCACTAGAGATCTGCACCGCACATCTCTTCACTATGTATTCTGGGAGTCCGTCCTGAAATAGAAAAATAAATGAAGTCAACACAATGGAAATATAACTAGAGGAAGAAAGGATATTGGGAATGTAGGGGGCTCAAGGTAATTTAGGGATTTCTACTTACATGAGGTGGAATCAGGGAGAAGAGATCTCCATATGTCGCCAGCTCCTGGGTGTAGGCAAAATAGTCATTGGTCTTAAAGGCGGTTCCATATATACCAATAATATTGGGATGGGATGACAAGAAGAATGATGTACTGAACTCCATAAGGAAAGAATATTCAGTTGTCTTCTTCCTATGAAGGAGCTTTACTGCCATTGTTTGATCTGTTAATGAAAAATAACAATGAATTTTACATATTTCACATGTAGGGCTTTACAATTTTGTCTCAGTGGACATAAGGGAATTGTAAAACTATTCTGTTCTTCAATGATTCTGTTAGGTCATAAAACAAAGAACTTATCATGTCATATGAACTATTCTTAAAACATTTGACCTAATTTCTACCACTTTAACAGGATGTATGTGTTTAGGATTCTGAACATTAATCACTATTTATGAATCTTTCTATTGTATCTAAATCATGGAGACTGTGTTCTGACATATCTATAATGATGGATCATTGACCACACTGACCTGTTTTCTTCTCCTTCACCATGAGCACAGAACCGTATCCACCATGTCCAAGCTCCTGGATGACTTGGTAGTTATCCTCCAGATCTATGTTCTGTAGACCAAGGGAAGCGATGGAGACAAGTCCCTCCAGGATGAGCTGCACGTCCTGTTTGTTGGAGGCCATTGTGTCCTGTACAAAGTTGAGACAAAATAAAAAATTATATGTATAAAAAAAGTAAAAATGACATCTATATATAAATATGAGAATGTACAATTTATACAAGTTTTAAAAAATAATAATTTTATAGCATTATGTAGAACACATTAAGCATAATATATATATATATATATATATATATATATATATATATATATATATATGTGTATATATATATATATATATATACATACATACACAGAATTGTAGTGGAGCAGCACTCCTGAGATACTGAAAATATCAGGGGGGTGCAAGCAGATGAAAGCACGATCCCAGGCACTATAGACAAAGTAGAAAATTATTCTGCAGCACTCCGTAGCATGCGGTAAAAATTGGTGGTTTATTCCATCAGACAAGTGCAATATATATATATATATATATATATATATATATATATCAATCATATAATGTATGTTGGGAAGGAAGAAAAAAAGAATAAAAAAAATAGACAAAACAGCATTTTAGAAATTACCTAGTTGAAATGAATCTTGAGTTAGGAACGGCTGAAAAATCCTTCACCAAAACCAAAGTTTCAGGATGGTAGGAGTCGTCTCCGGAAGCAGAGGAAGTGACTGACAAGAGGAGTTGGGGGATGGCTTTATATGGAAGAGGGAAAGAAAGAACAAGGGTCAATGAGCTCCCTGATTGGCTTAGAGTTGATGGACAAGTTTTACGTGGATTGAGGGAATTTACATTTCAATGGCATTCTACAGACTAAAGACCAAGAGGGTGCAAAGTGTGGGGACTGAGTCCTAGACATACCCTACTCTCTGCATACTTAAAAAATGGGGGCTTTGTATGGGCCCTATCCCCCCATAAAAGCTAATCATGTTTTTATAAAAGTTGTCTATGTCCTTCCCTGTACAGGATGTTATGATCTCCAGTAAAGGGCCTAGAGATCCTGAGGGCCCCCCGATAATACACTGGATATATAAAGGAAGGCCTTCTCTTTTCCCATGGATCCACTTCTGGCTTTGGTTCAAAAACTGCAGGCTCAGTTTTCCAAAAAAACACTAGCAAAAAACCTGTTGTGGAAACCTAGCCTAATGGAATCACCAGCAAGTCTTACACTCTATATTCCCTTCTCCTTTCTCTCCATACAAAAAGCCTATCATATGGCTGCCCCACTTGTTCTGTATATAAGTGATATAGTGACCGGGTCTATATGTGGAGATATGGATTGTATTTTGCCATCAGTCAGTATATGGGGAGGGAAGGATACAGCACAGTGAATGGATGTATAAGGAATATATTATTAGGTTAGGTTCATGTTCAGCTGCACAGATTGAGTCACTGTCTCTTCTTAATACAGGGAAATGTTCTCAAAATTGTAGAAATATTTTCTATTTTATTTGTCACGTAAATTTTTTTAACCCTTTTTGTGACTGGATAGTGAGACATTGATAGAATTATTTATAATAGAAACTTCTTAATTGTGTCTTTAAGTGAGATTCAGACCCTTGTGAGGAATCATCCTTCCCTGGTCTGGTCTTTCTCCCCCCCGGTATCGGACTATAGTTAGTGGACCCTCTTGTCCTTACATGTTATTAGACGATGGGTGCAGACAATAAGGGGCTTTACATTGGGTGCTATGCTGGGGATACGAGCTATGAAGATGGTAACATGCGGTTATTGGTTCCATGCAGTGTCTCTTCATTGTCTCTGATTTCTTTATAACACAGATTGCAGTTTGGTGATGGGCAGCCTCATTGCTATGTGGGTGTCTCCGGAATAACATGGCCAATTAATTTCTATTTTACTGCAGAATTCACATTTTTTTTTTATTAGACTTATTGGAATACAAAGAAAAATAAAATATGTTTTGTGTAAAAGAAATATCACTTTTTTTCAGTACAAGAACTAATATGTTGTACAATCTCCTGGGATGGCCATGGGGGTAACATTCACCCCAAGTTATTACCCAGCCTAATATTTTTAAGTATTTTTATGTACATCCATCAATGTTTAATATACAGACGTTATACTGTGTTCTTCATATGTTATAATATAAATATACATAATATTATTATAACGTTTTCTTGTGTATTTTTTGTGGTAGAAGGAAATTTTAAGTGAATAGCAATGGGAATACATGGAAAAGTGTTTAAATGTTAAATGTCTCAGAAAGCTACTATAATTCCAACATTGTGTCTACTAAGAGATACTTTTTTGTAGACTTCTATTGTGCAGATTATTAGAAAAAAAATAGGGAAGTAATTTATTCCTACTACTATTTTTTGCATATATTTTGCTATGTATCTTACACTATGTGAACAAATTTGGAGTTAGTTTTATGATGCCACAAGGTGAATAAACAAATTTATCATGTCAGCAGAAGGAAAGGCTGAAATGTTTTCCTTTCTTACTACATCATCCCATTAGTGGCACAATGGTGGATCCTCTGGGGTTGGACAGGATGGGGATCACAGGAGATGAGGGCAGAAAGTTTCCCTCCTTAGTTTCATCTCATTTACATGATAACACCCCGATCAGAGCTGATTTGGGCCAAAATCACCATGGTCATTAATTGTGTAGATGTGCAAAAAAAAAATCCATCAGGTTAAGGCTTTTTAGAAATTGTTTGAGAAATTCAGAATTTCCTGTACTGCTTGTGGGTGTGACAAAAATTACCACCTTAATGAATTACATAGTTTTCATTGTGAGGCTAATGTCTCGGTGTGATCTATATTGTTTTGTAGACAATCACATTGATTTGTAAATTAGATAAACTATAAACCAGGTGCAGTCACATTTACAACACTAGCTTTCAAATCCTTATATTTTTTAAACTTTTTTCATTTATTAAAAAAATTATTTCAAAGAGAAATAATGTTTTATTAAGGAAAAAATAAATAAATGTGTGTGTGTTCAAAAAACATGTGAGGCGTAAGTACTCACTATAACCCTTGTTACATTCCTTGAGGGGTGTAATTTCTAAAATAGTGTCACATGTGTGGGGTTACTGCTGTTCTTGCACAATGGGGGCTTTTGTAAAGGAACATGGTCCCCGACATCAATTCCAACAAACTTCACTCCAAACTTCACTCCAAAAGCCCAATGGCGCTCCTTCTATTCTGAGCCTTTCGGTGTTCCCGCAGAGCACTTTACATCCACATATGGGGTATTTTCTTTCCCAGGCAAATTTGCTAAAATTTTGGGGGCCTTTTGCCCTGTTACCCCATGTGAAAATTAAACATTTGGAGTAACACCATAATTTGTGTGTTAAAAATCTAATTTTTCCCTTTTATGGCCCACTGTTCAAAAAACCTGTGAGGTGTAAGTACTCACTGTATCCCCCTCACTGTTCCTGGAGGGGGTGTAGTTTCCAAAATGCTGTCACATGTGGGGGGGATTTCTGCCGTTCTGGCATTGTGGGAGGTTTGTAAATGCACATGGCCCCCCACTTCAATTTCAACAAAATTCTCTCTTCAAAAGTCCAATGGCGCTCCTTCTGTTCTGAGACCTGTAGTGAGCCAGCAGAGCACTTAACGTCCACATATGGGGTGTTTTCTTAATTGGAAGAAATTGGGCTTCAAATTTGGGGGCCCATTTTCTATTACGTCTTGTGAAAAGTAAATATTTGGGGTAAAACCATCATTTTAGTGCTAAAAATAAAATTTTCCATTTTTATGTCCAACTTCAACGCAAAGTCGTCAAACACCTGTGAGGTGTTAAGGGGTATAGTTTCCTTGAGGGCTATAGTTTTCAAAATAGTATGCCATATGGGCTTCCTAAATGCAACATGGCCCCCAAAAACCATGACAGCAAAACTTGTTTTCAAAAATCCCATAGTTGCCCTTTCCCTCTTGAGCCAGGTTGTGAGCTCGCAGAGCACTTTATGTCAACATATGAGTATTTCCATACTCGAGAGAAATTGGGCTACAAATTTTGGCGCTTTTTTTCTCCTTATACCACTTTTAAAAATGAAAAAATGGGGCTACAAGAATAGGTTAGTGAAAAATGCAGATTTGGATTTTTCTCCTCCACTTTGCTGCTATTTTTGTGAAACACCTAAAGGGTTAACAAACCTTCTGAATGTCATTTTGAATACTTTGAGGGGTTTAGTTTCTATAATGGGGTTATTTATGGGGTATTTCTCACAGAAAGGCCCCTCAAATCCACTTCAAACTTAACTGGTCCCTGAAAAATTCAGATTATGAGATTTTTGTGAAAATTTGGAAAATTGCTGCTATACTTTGAAGCCCTCTAATGTCTTCAAAAACTAAAAAAAAACATATCAAAATTATGATGCCAACATAAAGTAGACATATTGGGGGACATTTACTAATCTAGTCTATTGTGGGTATGCTTATAGACCAGCGTATGTGGTAGTCTCCTGTCTATTGTGCTCCTAATTTATCAAAGGTCTCACAGCCCTTGATCAATTCTGTGCTCAGACTTCAGGGTCTACAGCTTAGACTGCATTTAGACCTGCTCCAACATGGTCTGACATTTCAGCGTATTTTGGGCAGATGCGACTTGTCGCACAAAAGTCGCACTTGATAAATTCAGTACCAATGCATTTTCCAATGCATTTCTGTCTAAAAATAGACTTGCATGCATCATGTTCTAAAAATCCTCTACAGCAAAAGTCGCAGAAAAGTCGCACATATTTAGACTGCAACTTTCTGTGTGACAAATTTAGACAGGAAAAACCAGTCAAAATCCTTTGATAAATCTCCCCCATTGTATTTGTGAATCAATATATAATTTATTTGGAATATCTATTTTCCTTAGAAGCAAGAGAGTTTCAAAGTTAGCAAAAATGCAAAGTTTTCAAAATTTTCATGAAATGTTGGGATATTTCTCCAAGAAAGGATGCAAGTAACAAAGAAAATGTACCACTATGTTAAAGTAGAATATGTCACAAAAAAACAATCTCTGAATCAGAATAAATAGTAAAAGCATCTCAGAGTTATTAATGCATAAAGTGACAGTGGTCAGAATTGCAAAAAAGGGCCTAGTCCTTAAAGTGAAAATGAGTCCCTAAGGGGTTAAATAAAACTTCTCCTAAAAATCCCACCACTAGGGGTCCACATACCTAGCAGCAGAACCCCCACGATCAGACATCTTATCCCCTATACTTTGGATAGGGGATAAGATGTCTAAGAGTGGAATACTTTTAACTTTTGTGTTTTGGGTTATGTTATTTAAAAAACATTTGCCACTGAGAAACTATATTTATTAAGGAGAAAATTATTTAAAATCATGAGAATGAATTGCAAAAACAATGTCAACATGTTATAGTTATGAAAACATTTTTGCAAATATAAAAATAAAGAAACTTAAATTAAGACATTCAGTAAAACATATAGATGGCAAAAAAGATTTTAATAAATGCATTTATACACAGCTCTTGGTTCAATTATAGACCGATTGATCACTACAATGATTTTTGTGTAATTTTCTTAGTTGTCTAAGATGGTTTGGTTTTTGCACATACATTTCCATTCTCTAGCATAACTAGCAGCAGGACCCCCGCGATCAGACATCTTATTCCCTATACTTTGGATAGGGGATAAGATGTCTAAGAGTGGAATACTTTTAACTTTTGTTAGTTTCTCAATGGCAAATGTTTTTTTAAAATAAAATATGTTTATTGAGGGGAAAATAATTTACAATCATGAGAATTGCAAAAACTATGTCAACATGTTATACTGTATTTATGGAAAAAAGTTAGCAAATATAAAAAAAGAAACTTAAATTAAGACAATCTAAGATGGTTTGTTTTTTGCACATAAAACTTCCATTCTCTAGCAAAATCTGTTAACAACAGTATGAAATATGTAGTAAATTAAAAATTATTTGGACAGTTTATTCTGTAGACGGCTGCTTAACAATGAGGTGCCAGTCACAGACTGAAAATTGAAATCTCTATTTTTTATTGTTTACTTTTAAGGCACATTCATACAATTTAGCTCATTAACAAAAAAAACACAAAAAAAATAGAAATTCCAATTTAGAGAAATAAGAATTAACAGTAATTTCCTTTGGTGTATCTTGGGTTTTCTATGGTATGTGTCATCTTTAACAAAAAATTAACAATGGAAATAAAATAGATAAGATGACACATACCAACAAGAAGACTGTTAATTCTTATCTCTGTACATTGGAATTTCTATTAATTCGGGGTTTTTTTTGTTAATAAGCTTAGTTATATAAATATGCCTTAAAATTAAACAATAAAAAATAGAAATTCCAAATTAGTCTGTTTACTTTTAAGGCATATTTATAGAGCTAAGCTCAAAAAGAATTAACAGTCATCTCCTTTAATGTATCTTGGGTTTTCTATGGTATGTGTCATCTTATCCATTTTATTTCCATTGTTAAAGATGACACATAACATAGAAAACCCATGATATACTGAAGGAGATGACTGTTAGAAATTACAATTTACAGAAATAAAAACTATTTTTTAATAGTCATCTCCTTTTGGTATATCTTGGGTTTTCTATGGTATGTGTCATCTTTAACAAAAAACGAACAATAGAGATACAATGGATAAGATAGCACATACCATAGAAAACCCAAGATACGCTGAAGAAGATGACTGTTAATTCTTTTTTCTGTAAATTGGAATTTCAATTTTTTTGTTTGTTGTTTTTTTTTTTTTTGTTAATGAGCTAAGTTGTATGAATATACCTTAAAAGTAAATAATGGAAATAAGATGGATAACATTAAACCTACCATAAAAAAAAAAAACTAAGATGCACTGAAGGAGATGACTGTTAGTTCTTATTTTTGTACATTGTAATTTCTAATTTTCTGTTTATATGTTTATTTATGGTTACCTCAGGTTACCACTTTTTGTTATTTGGAAATGACCCTACACTGTTAGTGGGTGTAACCAAAATTGTTCTCTTAATGAATAAACTAATTTCCATTGTGAGGCTAATGTTAGGGTGGAACCCTATTGATGTGGTTGTCCACAAAACAATAATGTTAAGGTAATACAATATAAACAAGGCACAGTCTTTACACATTCTCGTTTTCCCATCTTTACATTTTTTAAACTTTGTTTCTCCGGACAACTTACATTGAGCACTAGGAAAAATGACACATACCCCGTTTACATTATGTGCAATGTAATAGTGTGGTCAAAGGTGACAAATCGTACCACCCGTTAACAGGGAAACAATATTCCATCGGAGGATATTACACATGTGATTCCACATATGTTGTATAACTAATTGAATGTCCCTATAGTCTCGCATATGTTGGTGAGACAACCCAGCATGTACATGATCATATCTCTCAACACAAGTCTACCGTACAATTAGAAGACAGAATGGTCTTTTACCCAACCTCACATCATTTTATGACAGCAGGTCACACGGTTGCACAATTGCGTTTTCAGGTACTCGAGCAAATTTCCAAACAAAGAAGAGGGGGTGACAGCATTTAAATCCTCAAAACAAGGGAGGCCTATTGGATCCATACTTTGCAAACTCTTGAACCCTTTGGTCTGAATAGGGAATATGTGATTACGCAACTAATATAATACTGTCTTTTCAAGCATTATTTACATTATCTAACATCCATTATGCTTTTTATATTTTAGGCCACATGATTCGTTGTGGAGGTCATTGATCACCCTTTCTCTAGTATCCTTTGGATTATATACTCATTCTCTATTTTTTTCATCTTCACTCTCTCCTATATGCCGACACCTTCTATTTTCCTTTTTTCTGCTCTTCACCCTCTTTTCCTTCTCCTTCCTTTTCTATTCATATTTCATACCATAGGGCCCAATTTCTGTTACATCCTTTCCATACCATAATTTTCTATTATATTCACCTATAGTTCAAAAATGTGGATATGGATCTTGGTTTTGTTCCATCATTTTCAATACATTTACTTATTCCCATATACATCCTTTCCTATATATTAATTTGTCTATTCCTTACACATCTGCCCAATATACTTGACTTTATGCATACATTTATTTTTATTTTCCTTCCTCATATCTCTTACTTTCATCTTATTCTATATCTATCATACTTTATTTCTCTTTTATCTTGTCCTATATTTTTCCCATTATTCTATGGCACATAGTAACACATAGCATACGCACTTCCTGTCCTTTCCCCTCTCCTACCGCTGTGCGATGCTCGCTTGCATTCCACATGACGCACTTCCTGCCCACGCTGTATACCGGTAGTGGGAGCTCATCACACCTGCCTAGGACACCCAAAATAGGACAGTGCTGCCTCTTCTCACCATTCTGCAGCGGTCATAGGCCGCACTACCCACTGTTCCTACTTCTCCCGGCTTCAGGCTGTAGCCACACATTATTCTTGCCTCCACAGCAATCCTGGTGGGTAGCAGGGGGATACACCTAACTGCATGATGTAGGACACTGCGGCTCTCTGCCTCTCCTGGCTGCTCTGGGCTCTGCCCCCTCCCTCCTCCCCTCTGCCTCAACCCTGGAATGGACTGCCCCCGCTGGCAGGATGAAAATTGCATTCAGCATTATAGATTTCAGCCACCCTACCTGTAACCAAGGCTGGTGTGAGGTTTTTAGGTGTCCGGGACTGACTCTCACCCCTCATGCGTGGTCTTGTGTCCGTTCGTAGGGCGTTCAGTAACAGAAGTTTCACTCTTTCCACCCCCCCCCCCCAAATTAAGTAGCAGGGGAATGGTATGGTCCTGGGGGCGCAGTCAGGTGACTGCAGCGCTGGTGGAAACATCCGCGTGCTTGGCGCAGCATGTGATGGGGGCAGATGGCATTGTGGGATGCCTCCACACACACCCAGCTCTCTAAGGTGACCACGGCGATGGGAACAAGAGGAAACCCAGATGGAGACAGGAACCTCTACAGCAGTGGTGAGGTGTTTTTCTCTTAATGTGGATGTGGATATGGACAGTAACGAGCCTCCCTCCCCGGTTGTTACTAGAGTTTATGGTGCTGGTGGGAATGGCGTTTGGGGGAGCGCATTGAGGGGTCAATGGTGGCCAACTGAGGCAAGATTTCAAGATTGATGGATGAAACTGTTTATCTCATGTTGCATATAATGATGTAGTTTGCCTATGCATGGACATTGTTAGACTGCCCACCAATGGATTATTTATCTCTTTTGATTACCGTTAGGCCAGACACATCCTGGTCTTGGCATAGGACTCTGATATAAGGGTTGGTACAGTCTACAGGTATTGATGCTCTATAGCAGTGCACATATCAACAGCTAACCGTCAGGTAACTCCTCTCAGAAACACTTGCACTAGTTTATATGTGGCCCTCCTCAACAAATTGGTTGAACCCGGTCTGTTGCATTTCAGAGGAAGGTCAATTACTCCAGGGTCAACCTGGGATAGTGGACAATGGAGGAGAGTCTAAGTTGAGACTGACTGAACTTTATTATAAATCCTGAAATGGCACCGAAAGTTCAGAGGAAGTCAGGTGGAATAGGGAATTTGGGTGGCTCACCTAACACGAGCCGACTGGATAAGTTCTACAAATCCCCCACCACTTCGGCTAAGACACTTTTGAACAGGGCCCAAGGGACCCTAAGTGGTGAAGTTGCTAACACCGGTTCAAGATTTGCTGCTTTAGAGGTGGAGGAGCTGCAGGAGCAGGGGGAGAGACCACCCAGCACCATCAGTGCTAAATGAAATACTGGCAGAATGAATGCAACACGGGAGTTCAGAATCTGCAGGTCCAAATAGGATCAATAACGTATGACCTTTCCCTACTGCGAGATGATGTGACGAAAATGAGAGAGAGTTACTAGCCTCGAGGCTCACATACCAGAGATGGCTAAACAGGTTAAAGCCACTGAAGCTGTATATACTCAAATAAATCAAATAAATCTTCTGGCAAATATGGTCAAACATACAGATGCTTGGGGTGCTGGAAGGATCCGACCAAAATGACCCACTTGAGTTCTGTCATAAAAAGCTAATAGACAACATAGGAGTAAAAACCCTCTCACAAGTGTTCTGCATTGAGAGGGCCCACTGAAACCCCTACCGCGGGGCACCCCACCTCCCACCATTCTAATGAAGACCTTAAAGGGGTACTCTGGCCCTAATGCATTTTATTCCCTATCCAAAGGATAGGGGATGTCTGATCACGGGAGTCCTGCCGCTGGGGACCCCCGCAATCTGTCATTCAGCACCCACCTTTGCAAGCTCTTCGCAACGCTGGAGGCTCCGAGTAAGCCCACTAATTTACTAGCTCATATAGTCAAAAATAATAAACAAAAGAAAAAAATTGAAAAATGAAATGCCTGGATTGGCAAACTACAAATGAACCACTGTAGATCAGGCAGAAATTCATAATTTGTTTTAAAATGTTATTTACATCTGAGATCTCAGAGTCTAAGTCTGATATGGATAACTTCCTTGCCACTATTGGTCTTCCTAAAATATCTAGTAATGGAAGGGAAGGATTGGGAAGGAAAATAGAATTGGAAGAGGTGCCAGAGTTGATAAATAATTTACCCCTGGGCTCTACACCCAGGGGTACATGTCTTTATAAAAGACATACTCGGGCATTATCCCCAATTCTATTACAAGTTATTTTTAAATCAAGTAAGACTAATTTATAGGGTGTTATTTTTTTTTTTTTTTTACTGAGCCGTGGGTTTGTGTCGTTTGAATATACATAACATAGTATAGTATAGTATTATAGTATGTCAAAAAGAGAGGAGGAAAACTAAAGAAAATTATTATAATAGTATAATGCATTGGCCTCTCCTGTATATCTAGATACATTATCTGGTATAGATAATTGGACATGTATACAATAGAGAACTTTTTTGGTGGTCACTCTTGGAGTCTCATAAGTGAAATTTCTTGGCACTTGGCATTCTCCGCCCCTGTCCCTCCTCATGGCCTCTGTGAAGGGTCAGCCACATTAAATTTTATTTTCTTTATGTTAAGTATAGTTTGCACCATTAAACAAAGATTAGGCATTGTCCAAAGACATCTGACATGACTTCTAAAGTAGACACTATGACCAAAGAACACAAAACTTTGTATGTATGGATATTTGGGTGGGCTACTAGTATCAACTTGATGGTTATATTAGCCTTGATGTTTATGTGTATAGGTTGTACATTACTATGTATACTACTACTTTAAAGGCTGTTTGGGCTTTTGTCCCTCATGGTGAATCCCAGTTACGCTATGGTCTTGTACCCTGAAGGTAACGTGGCAGCACACAAGTCTTAACCTAAAGTGATCCAATTTTTTACAGTGAACTCTATTACTCACACAGGATATATAATATATACCTATATGCAATAACTTTTCCATAATTCTATATTAGTAATTAAGCCCTTGTGACTGTGCTGCCTCTACATTTTGTAAGAGCAGTGTCTCTTTTATTGTCTGTTGTCTAGTCAGTTGCTGTGGCGACGTCCTAGCCTATTTCCTATTCCCTAATGATTTTTTATCCATTTAGATCTCATCTTTCATCCACACTCTGTAAGCCTGGGTAATTAAGTCTTCCTGATCCATTTGAGTGCCTGTGAAAGAAGTTGTGTCAAATACACAACCTTAAGTATGAACGTTAAAGATGGGTGGTTGGTTTTACCCAATTTTAGGTTATATTTCATGGCCAGTATTTAATATTGTAGTTAACAGATTTTTCAGGAAAAGATGACACATACCATAGAAAACTAAAGATACACTGAAGGCGATGACTGTTAATTCTTATTAATGTAAATTGGAATTTCTATTTATATGTTTATTTCGGGTTACCTCAGGTTTCTACTTTTTGTTATTTAAAAAAAAAAAAAAACCTATACTGTTAGTCTGTGTAACCAAAATGATCATCTAAATGAATAAACTCATTTCCATTGTGAGGCTAATGTTAGGGAGGGAACTTATTGATGTCATTGTCCAAAAAACAAAAATGTTAATGTAATGCAATTACATAAATAAGAAAAGATTTAATTTACAGTCACATGAGAATTAAACATAATGACCTAGGTTTTTAAATGACATTATATTACATGGTGACTGTCAAGAAAATAAAAACAATTACAGATATGAAATGGGATGCATATACGGATATGGATGCTCATAAAATAGCACAAGTTGTATGTACTTGAAATTGGTATCAAAGATAGAAAAATAGTGTAAGCTCTGCTGGTGATTTCATTACAGTAATGGAGAGTGTTCATCCTTCGATGGAATTTCATCTTATAAGACCTTGAAGTCCAGTGTATTGACAGAAGCCCCTCAGGGCCTTGAGCTCATAAAATCTTGTTTAGGGGAGCACACAGACAGTTGATAGCCCCTGTATAAGAACACTTTATGGGCCCAATCACCCTATAAGAGCACAACATAAAGTCCCCTTTTTCTTAAGTATATAGAGAGTGGGGTATGTCTAGGACTTAGTCCCTGCACTTTACACTTTGTTCTTCAGTCTGAAAAATGCTATTGAAATGTAAATTAACTCAATTCGCATAAAAGCTTGTGCATCGACTCTCATCCAATCAGGGAGCTCATTGACCCTTGTTCTTCATTTCCCTCCCCCATATAAACCATCCCCATGTCCTCTGGTCAGTCACTTCCTCTGCTTCCAGAGACGACTTCTACCTCCCCAAGACTTTCGATTTTTAAGCTGTTGCTAACTGAGGATTCATTTCTACAAGGTAATTTCAAAAATTTAGTTTTGTCTCATTTTAAAGTTTTTTTTTAAAGTTTTGTCTTATTTATGTTATTTTTAATTTCAATCAATTACTGTATATATATAATTTTTTCTTTGTGATATTTTTAATATTCATTGCAATATAGAGTTTTTTGCAATCTATATTGTGTGCTATTGAAGAAATGTATTCATGATATGATATTCATGATCTGTCACTTTCTACCACATTGTACCAGACAGGTAGATACCAAGATGAGATTTTATTTCCTTATGTTAACTCATTTATAGGGTGGTGTGTTTTTTTTGTTTTTGTTTTTTACTGAGCCGTGGCTTTGTGTCTTTTGAATATACATAACATTAGAATTTTCTTTAGTTTCCTTCCTTTCTTTTTGACATACTATAATACTATACTATAATAGTATAATGCATTGTATCTAGATATACAGGGGAGGCCATTATCTGGTATAGATGACTGGATATGTGTACAATAGAGAACTATTTTGTGGTCACTCTAGGAGTCTCATAAGTGAAATTTCTTGGGACTTAGCATTCTCTGCCCCTGTCCCCTCTCATGGCCTCTGTAAAGGGTCAGCCACGTTACATTTTATTTACTTTATGTTAAGTATAGTTTGCACCATCAAACAAAGAATAAACATTGTCCAAAGACATCTGACATGACTTATAAAGTAGACACTACGACCAAAGAGGGCAAAAATTTGTATGCATGGATATTTGGGTGGGCTACTAGTATCAACTTGATCATTATATTAGCCTCGATTTTTAGTGTATAGGTTTGCACATTACTATGTATACTACTACTTTAAAGGCTGTTTGGGCCGTTGTCCCTCGTGGTAAATCCCAGTTACACTATGGTCTTGTGTGCTGCCAAGTTACCTTCAGGGTACAAGTCTTAACCTAAAGTAATCCAATTTTTTTACAGTGACCCCTGTAATTCAGCCCTTGTGACTGTACGGCCTCTACATTTTGTAAGAGCAGTGTCTCTTTTATTGTCTGTTGTCTAGTCAGTTGCTGTGGCGACGTCCTAGCCTATTTCCTATTCCCTAATGTTTTTTTATCCATTTAGATCTCATCTTTCATCCACACTCTGTTAGGCCTGGGTATTTAAGTCTTCCTGATCCATTTCTGAGTGCCTGTGAAAGAATATAGTTTCTGAAGCTAGCTTCCTTATCCTGCTTTCTGCATTCCTCTTGATTAGGGTGCATTCACACCATGTTTCTTTCATACAACAGTGACCAGATCCGTCTGGGAAATGTCAAAACCGGGCACTCCTGTATCCCAGCTGGACCCTGTCTGCATCTCATTCTATTAAAGTGAGCAGACAGGAGTCAGATAGTGACTCCAGTTTGCTCATTTTTGCCCTGTACCCGGTTTTGTGGCCGGACTGAAGACATTTATCTGACTCCAGTTGGCTCATTCAAATGAATGAGATGCAGGCTGAGTCCGGCTGGGATACGGGAGTGCCCAGTTTTGATATTACCCAGACGTATCCAGTCATCATATGAAAGAAATATGGTGTGAATGCAGTCTTACTTGGTATTTTGTGACCCCCACTTTTGTCTTTAGATATTCTCTCTGGTTTTGTGTATTGGTTTTAATTTTGTCCTCTTCGTTCTGACTTGGCACGTTGACAATCCTGTGTGTTCGTTTGTCTCCCCTGAGTATTGTATTGTGTGTTTAACCTTTTTGTATTCCTGACATTCCTTGACCTTTTGACTGAGTTTACTGTAGTTTGTGTGCTGGGACTTAATCTGTTATTTTGACTCTAGACAGATTCACAACCATAAAGAAGGTCCCTGCCTGTTAGGGCTGATATGCAATAGGAAGGGACAGGGGTTGTGGATGAGTGCAGGAACTCCCCTTTTTCCTGCCTATACATGGCACACTTATTCACTGATGTTCACCTATTGTAACAAGTGTGTCGGCATTACATACTAAACTAAATAAAGACATGACTATTTTATAGAGATTTTGTGGAATTTTTTCTTAAGGATCTGGAATATATGGGGAGAAGACAATATAATAATGATCTTAATTTATTGTCTCTACCTTGTATAGGATTCAATGGCCTCCAGTAAACAAGACGTGCAGCTCATCCTGGAGGGACTTGTCTCCATTGCTTCCCAGGGTCTACAGGAAATAGATCTACAGGAGAACTACCAAGTCATCCAGGAGCTTGGAGATGGTGGCTATGGTTCTGTACTCATGGTAAAAGACAAGAAAACAGGTCAGTGGGGGGTCAATGATCCATCATAAAAGATATGTAACAGTCTGAAGATCATAGCAGGACACAATCTCTATGGTTTAGATACAAAAGGGGATATTTAGGAAAAGTGAATGTATTTACCAGGATGTATGCATTTAGGATTGTACTAAAGTGGTAGAAAGGGTGCAAAATGTATCCAAATTCACATGACACTACATTTTTATGATACATTTGAATCAATGAAGCAGTTCAGATAAGAAAGAGGCCAAAGCTCAAAACCTTAGTTTTATAATACCCAAATGTCCAATGAGACAATACTATAAAGCCCTATATGGGATGTATTTACAATTCATTGTGTTTTTTTTATTAACAGATGATACAATGGCATTAAAGCTCCTGTATAGACAGAAGACAACTGAATTTTCCTTCCTCATGGAGTTCTGCACATCATTCTTCTTGTCATCCCATCCCAATATTATTGGTATATATGGTACTGCCTTCATGACGGATGACTGCTTTGCCTATACCCAGGAGCTGGCGACAAATGGAGATCTCTTCTCCCTGATTCCTTCTAATGTAAGTAGAAATCCCTGAATTCCAACATTTCCTATGTCCTTCCTGTAGTATTATTTCAATTTGTCTTAACTTTATTTCTCTATTTCAGGATGGACTCCCAGAAGACATGGTAAAGAGATGTGCGGTGCAGATCTCCAGTGCCCTGGAATTCATAGAGAGTAAGGGGCTGGTTCATATGGACATCAAACCTGAAAACATCCTGGTGTTCCATAAGGACTGCCACCTCATCAAAATTACAGACTTTGGTCTTTCACGGGTCAAGGGAACAATAACCAAAACCGTGTCGGGCAGTAGAATATTTATGGCACCGGAGATAAGGCAACTTACCGACCAGGACACTTTGGTTATAGACTCATCTCTGGATGTCTGGTCCTTTGGTGTTGTTCTTTGCTGCTTGCTGACAGGGAAATCTCCATGGCAGTCAGCAGATCCATCAGACCAAGAATATTGTAACTTTGTTGAGTGGCAGAATAATTTCGGGAGTATGGAGCTACTCTCACTATGGAGAACACTTTCACCTCAGGCACTGAAAATGTTCAGCGGTCTTTTAGCAATAGACTGTAATAGAAGGAGTAAATGTACTAAAGTATTAATGTTCTTGGATGAATGCTGGAAAGAAGAAATCCCAGAGACAACTGATGTAGTAGTTGCTACGGAAGTAAAATTATCTGAGGATTCTGGGCCAGAAAATGTCCACCACAGTAGTGTTTCCACCACATCAACCTGTAGTACAGAGTCTTACTATTTGACCTCTGACAGTTCTCATGGCCAGGAACATCCAGAACATTGCAATGACGACATCCAATATCCTTCAATATTCGAGGAGGTCAAGATTTTAGTCAATGTAAGTGAAGAGGTGGAAATTGGATGAATGGAAATCATTTAGCCATGTCCTACATGGTAACAGTAGGTGTCTCCAATTCCAGGTAAGATTATTGTTGGTCGACAGATGGAATGGGTGGGCTTGATTTTTTCCAACTGACCAATTTTTTTTTCCTGAGATTTTGACATCCAATAGACAAAGGGAGATTGTGTGGCAGAGATTGCGGGGTGTGTTGCTGTTAAGTAAGGTTCAATTAAATAGTGGGAGGTATAGTAGAGGTTGTGTTTTAGAAGGTTTTGGAAAGAGCGAGCACATGGTTCATTTATATTGGGATTGTGGGATAGCATAGGAAGTAGGGAGAGGGCTGGGTCCTTCATAGAGTTTTCTGGAGACTAAAATGGTTAATGTACTAATACCAAAGATAAAGGGTTACTTCCCCTAGACCTTATGTTCATAAGCGGTTGGAAGACTACAACCCCCAGCATGTCCTCACTTTAAGGGCATATGGGCGTTGCAACAGGTAGCGGGTGAATGGACGACATGCGCCGCAGGAGGGTGAGAGATGCGCGGGCGTGTGGGAGAGAGGCTGTGGAGTGCTCCACAGTCTAAGTGGCAGTGACATGTGCGGAGAAACTTCTATTTAAAAATCTTAATCCTTCCAGTACTTATCAGCTGCTGTATGCTCCACAGAAAATAGTTTTCATTTTGAGTTTCCTTTCTGTCTGACAGCGCTCTCTGCTGACCTCTCTTGAAAGTTCCTGACATGGACAGAGTAGGAGTAAATCACCAAAGCAAACCTCTCCTGCTATGGACAGTTCCTGACATTGACCACATTGTTCTCTGCTGACACCTCTGTCTGACTGGAAAGAATACACAACTTCCTAAGATTTTTAAATAGAAGTCGTTTACAAATCAGTTTAACTTTCTAGCATCGTGACATCACGGCACGCCCCCTCAATGCAAGTCTATGGATGGGGCATCACGCCCCCCTCCCATAGACTTGTATTGAGGGGGCAGGACATGACTTCACGATGCCCCGTCCATCATCAGCCTCGGAGAAAACTTAGCTCCAGGCTGCTGAGGTGCCGGGTTGCTGCAGAGGGGATCGTGGGGGTCGATCAGACAACTTATCCCCTATCCTTTGGATAGGGGGATAACATTTCTAGGGGTGGAGTACCCCTTTAACTTAACATTCGATGATATCGGTGCAAAATAACCCGACATAATAGCTATTATATGATATGAAAGGTATATAAAAGATAAAACAAGGCAAAATGTCCACCATGTTGTATGAATTCTCAGAAAGCCCCAAGTAATAGGCCGACGTGAATTCATTGAAAGACCAAAGTACCTCTCTAGAAATGTGTATTCCTGTCAATGTTTGAAAAGATGTCATCTCTTTTAAGAGACATGTAAATAGGAACTAGGGGTCTGAAACAAGTCAGTCAGACAATGGTTTATTGACAGTGCTTTACAGAAACAATGACAAAATTCTTGAGAGAAACAAATACTTGAGATCTTTTAATCTTAACCGTGTTAGCTGGGATTGAACACAATAGCTTTCATATTTACTAAGTTAGTGATACCGGGGGGACTGTAAACAAAAGACGTGTCCCTGAGAGGAGTCAGTCAACATAAGCAGATTCAGCCAGCCAAAGGTGACATACAGGTTAATGTCTTCTTATAAAACATTACTATATATGATCTTATAATATGATCTCTGTAGCATGAATATGCTATCTAGCCCTATTATAACAATATTTGTATATTAGATAGCTGTATACATCATAATAATAATCGTTATAATTCCACTATGTAGCTAAATGCTGTGTTCAATTGTCTAAATAATGTGAGGGATGTCTAATCATGTAATTTGTGTTGCCTGATAAGTCATTAAGGAATAGTATATTATATAATAATAAATATAGTAGCCATGATACATGATATAGATTATATCTATCCCTTATGGTGAATTTAATGACACATAGAATATACGGTTATAACTGATGATTAGCTGTGATGTCAGGTGACTAGCCCTGATCTCCATACACAGACCAACCAGTCATCATTGGATGATATGATATTTGTTTGGGTGGATCAGAAAACAATCTAAAAGCCGGTGTAAGGAGAACTAAAGGGGACTGAAAAAGGGAACTGAAAAACACAGAAAGAGGGACCCCATCCTAATCATAGAAGTTCCTAGAGGCTACCTGAAGGGGCGGGGCCATGAAGAGCCAGGGAGAAAATTTGATCCAATAAGTAAATTTCTTCTATGACTACAGGTCTTTCCCTGAACCCCGTCAGCCATCTTTCATTCAGAAGTACTCTAGGTAAGATGCATAGGTTATTTATTTGATTAAGTTACCTCATTTTAATGTGAACAGAATTATGTTATGTATAGGAGCAGACCTGGCTTATATACAACCTTAATTATGATATGGTAGTATATGGATACACCTTAACTAAATGGGAATGGTTGGTGATATTAACTTAATGTTTGTGGCACATTAGTATATGTGAGGGGGGAAACATTTCAAGATGGGTGGTGACCATGGCGGCCATTTTGAAGTCGGACATTTTGAATCCAACTTTTGTTTTTTCATGTGACACATCAAACTTATTGGGAACTTCACAAGAAAAACAATCATGTACTTGGTTTTAACGTAACTTTATTCTTTCATGAGTTATTTACAAGTTTCTGACCACTTATAAAATGTGTTCATTGTTCTGTCCATTGTGTTGGATTGTCAATGCAACCCTCTTCTCACACTGATAGCAACACCGCAGGAGAAATGCTAGAACAGGCTTCCAGTATCCGTAGTTTCAGGTGCAGCAGAATGGGAAAAAACAAAAATTGGAACGGGACCCTCAATTTACGCAGAAGATTTTGTTCAGTGATGAGGAAACTTTTATGTGAATGGTGAAGTGAACAAACAAAACCACCGCTATTGGTCTGACACTAACCCACATTGGATAGATCCCTCCAAGACTGTTGGAACACAAAAATTTATGGTATGGTGTGGTATATGGGGTACAAAGATAGTGGGGCCATTCTTCATCAATGGAAACCTCAAGGCCACTGGATATGTAAAATTGCTACATGATGAGGTGTTTCCCTCTTTATGCACGGACGCTGCACATTCCCTGAGTTTTTCCAGCAAGATGGTGACCACCACATTATGGGTGTCTGTTCATCTAGGAATGCTCGGACCTGTTTCCTGGAAAGTGGATTGGTCGTCGTGGGCCAGTTGAATGGCCCCCCAGGTCTCCCTATCTGACCCCCTTAGACTTTTATCTTTGGGGTCATCTGAAGGCAATTGTCTATGCTGTGAAGATACGAGATGTGCAGCACCTGAACCTACGGATACTGGAAGCCTGTGCTAGCATTTCTCCTGCGGTGTTGCTATCAGTGTGTGAAGAGTGGGAGAAGAGGGTGCATTGACAATCCAACACAATGGGCAGCACATTGAACACATTTTATAAGTGGTCAGAAACTTGTAAATAACTCATGAAAGAATAAAGTTACGTTAAAACCAAGCACATCATTGTTTTTTTCTTTTGAAATTCCCAATAAGTTTGATGTGTGACATGACCCTCTTCCTATTGAAAAAACTTAAGTTGGATTCAAAATGGCCAACTTCAAAATGGCCGCCATGGTCACCACTAGATAATTTACGCAGGATAAGTCAAACTGCCAAGCCGAGAAGTTCGTGACGAATCGAATTTACTGTAAGTTCGCTCATCTCTAGTCAGCACCCATCTTGAAAAGTTTCCCCCCCTCACATATACTAATGTGCCACAAACAGGAAGTTGATATCATTTTATTAAGGCGCATCCATATAAATGGCCCACCCTGTAGTTCATAAGCCACGCCCCCTTCTACTGCATATGAATGGGGCACGCCTTCTGGGGATCAATGCAAGGATCATATTGAATATTAGCATAGTCTGTTGATATCTTCCTCTGCCCCAACACATAGATAAAGTCTCCTTGTGGAAATTATGCCGACAGTTTTCCTTAAAATTTTTCTTCCGCACTATCCACAGGTACTGATGGATGTGCGGGAGACGCTGATTCCAACGAGCCCTACCTTGCCCGGATCCGACCGGCCGTTCGCCCGCAATTGTAGATTTATTATATGTGGAAGTCTGTCTGTAACGGGCACCGACGTCAGCGCCGCTTATGAATATTCATCCCCCCTCCCTCCAGTTCTCCCTCTCTTTGCCGCTCCTAACTGGAGGGGGGATGAATATTCATAAGCGGCGCAGACGTCAGTGCCTGTTAAGCTGCAGAAGCCCCGCCCATGCCAGTTACAGACAGATTTGCACATATAATAAAACTACAATTGCGGGCAAACGGACGGGCGGATGTGGGCAAGGTAGGGCTCGTTGAAATCAGCATCTCCCGCACTATCCACCAGTGTGGATAGTGCAGGAGAAAATATCTGACAGTTTTCCTTTAAGTCTTCCTAATTTTTAGTGTGTTATAAGTTATATATTTAATACTGTGGCTTAACCAGAGATTAGGGCTTGGTGGGGTTTATTCCCATTTTATACATGTAAAATGGCCATTAGATATCATGTAATGTAATGATCTTTATGCAAAGTAATACGGATATCTGAACTAACCTTCTTCTGTGACTAAGCTTATTATTAAATAACATACTAATGTATCATTGATTTATATCTGACATCAAGTCATTGATATTCTTTATGGTCTGTTTATTACTCTTCAATTGTAACCAATAATTGTACATATTTTTTACATTAATTATAATAATTGCGTTATATTATTATATTGCAAGTTACTTCTACCACTACTTCAAATAACTTATATTTGGAAAAATAGTCGGGCCCAGATATGGTGAATTGCATTGTTTGTATATTTTGGGAAATTCATAACGGTCATAATATTTTGCATATTTTGTTGACCATAATTCATAAATGAGTTATTACCCTGACAAATAGCTAGGCTGACTGAATATGTGTATGATGGACATGGACACAGCCTTCAAAATCCCTTTCATCTGCTGAGTAAGGCACATAATAACATCATTGGCAAATAAACCAATTTTGGGATCCATATCACCCACCTTACCACAAAATTTCTGTGTAAGCTCCTATATGTTTGGCAAAAGGTTCAATAACTATCGTAAAGATAAGAGGGGACAGGGGGCACCCCTGCTATTTGCTGTTACTTATGGTAAAGGGTGAGGAGAGGGCACAGGCAGTAAAAATTCTAGCAGCAGCAAGTGTACACAGTGCCATGATGGCAAGCTTGTGGGGCACACCAAATTTGTGTAGAACTAACCTTAGACACCCCAATGTACTCAATTGAATGCCTTCTCTGCATCCAAGGAGAAGAGCAGAGAAGGCGTTCAATCGACATTCACTTTAGTGATAAGCTGCAGAAACCACCGGGTCCCATCAAGTGTGTTTTTTTTTTGTTTGTTTTTACACCTTAGGAATCAGGGATTTTCCGTTTTTGCACTTTCATTTTTCCTCCTAACCTTTTAAAAATCATAACGTTTCCAGTTTTACACCTGCAGACCCATATGAAGGCTTGTTATATGCGCTACCAATTTTACTTTGTAATGACATCAGTCGTTTCACCACAAAATCTACGGTGAAACTAAAAAAAAAAAGATTTGTGGCACAAAATTGAAAAACAAACCAAAATAAGCCCGCCATATTGTAATTTTAGCGGCCTCTGTTTCTACGCAGTGCAGTTTTTGGTAAAAATGACACCTTATATTTATTCTGTATGTCCCTATGGTTACAAGGACACCTTATTTATGTAGTTTTATTTTATGACTTAAAAATATATAACTACATGCACTAAAATTGTCCTCTTCTGACCCATATAACATTTTTATTTTTCCATATACAGGGATGTATGAAGAATCTTTTTTTGCAGTTTTTATCGGTACCCTTTTTGTTTTGATGGGACTTTTTGATAGCCTTTTATACAATTTTTAGGGTATATAAAAATACGCAATTTTGGACTATTTTTATGGTTTGGACATTTATGCATGCGGCAATACCACATATGTTTATTTTTATTATGTTTACACTTTTTTATAAGGAATTTGGGAAAAGGGGGTGATTTAAACTTTTAGAATGGAAGGGGTTAATTCACATTTATTAACTAATTTTTTTTTTACACCATTTTTAAGTAAAAAAAAAAAAAAAGACCCCATAGGGGACTAGTGATGAGCGACAGGGGCCAAATTCGAATTTGCGATATTTCGTGAATATATGGACGAATAGTCGTCCTATGTTCGCGATATTTGCTATTTTCATTTTTTTATTTTCATGCAAAAATTTGCTATAAAATTTGCATAGTGCGCATGCACAATTATATCTTTCACCTAACAGAAGGGAGGGATCAGTGTCCAGTCTGGAAGTGCCGATATTCCCATAAATTTGCATAAAAAAATAGAGATGAGCGAACTTACAGTAAATTCGATTTGTCACGAACTTCTCGGCTCAGCAGTTGATGACTTATCCTGCATAAATGAGTTCCGCTGTCAGGTGCTCCCGTGGGCTGGAAAAGGTGGATACAGTCCTAGGAGACTCTTTCCTAGGACTGTATCCACCTTTTCCAGCCCACCGGAGCACCTGAAAGCTGAACTAATTTATGCAGGATAAGTCATCAACTGCCGAGCCGAGAAGTTCGTGACAAATCAAATTTACTGTAAGTTCACTCATCTCTAATAAAAAAACTTGCATTAAAAAAAAAGGAATATTCGTCATTCCGAATATATATCACTATATTCTAAATATTCGCGGTAAAATTTTGCATTTCGAATATTCACGCTCAACACTATAGGGGACAATTACATGCAATTTTATGATTGCAGACAATGATCAATGCTATGCCATAGCATAGCATTGATCAGTGTTATCTGTGCTTGATTGTTCCCGCCTGCTGAGCCTGGCTGGAGCATTGCAGAGGAGATCAGACGGCGAGGATACAGGTAAGGGCCCTCTCGTCATCCTGTAAGCTGATCGGGACACCACGGTGATCCCAATCGGCCTAAGCTGCCGGGAATGTTTTTTTTTTTTTCTTCATTTTAGACGGGGCGATCAACTGTGCAATCGGTGATGTCCGGCATTAGACATGGGTCCCGGCCATTGATAGCCGCCAGCTCCACCCTGCTATGACTTAGGGTCAGTTTGTTACCCCGCGTCATAGCCGGGGAGCAGGGCATACAGGTACTCCCTGCATCCTGAAGAGGTTAAATACATAAATAAATAAGTTACTGTTCTTGTGACTTCCCAGTGAAAGCATCTTCTAACCAGAACTACATATGAAGAAATGTAAAGTTCCAGACAAGAATCTCTAAAGCAACAAGATAGCCAAGATTCACATATAGGGGGAATTTATAATTGTGGTTTTACCCTGGTTTTGTGGGGTAAATTTGTTGCAGTTTGTCTCTTTTGCTCTTGAAGGTTTTTCAAAATGAAAAGTCTCTAAACAGCATCTGTCACAAAGAACATACCGTGTTGTGATTTCAGTTGATGTCATGCAGTGGTCAGGAATTTGTGATGTACAACTTTTTTAGTTTGGCGCAAATGCACAAACTGAAGTACAAATCTACTCCAGCCCTGACTTGACTTACAAAAATGTCTTTTGATAATGCTGTCCCATTTTGTCGCATGGGTTAAAAAGTGGCACAAAAAGTCCCAGAGGGACCCCCATACAAAGTGGGGCCCTGAAGTAAGAAATGTGATCAGCGCCATATTTATGACATACCATGCGCCATGCAATATGGTGCAGGTACACACCTGAATGAATTGAGTAAAAATACATTTACCTGTCATTCAGTTTTAACACGATACCCTACTTACATGATTAACCCTAAGAATGGAAATTATTTTAATCATATGGACCTACAGAATAAAGATAAGGTGTGATAAAAAAAAAATGTACTGTGTAGAAACGGAAGCCCCCAAATTTACAAAATGGCGTGGTTTTTTCAATTTTGTCTCACGATTTTTTTTCCATTTCGCTGTAGATTTTTGGGTAAAATGACTGAAGTAATTACAAAGTAGAATTGGTGGTGCAAAAAATAATCCAAATGGATTTTTAGGTGCAAAATTGAAAGAGTTATGATTTTTTAAAGGGAAGGAGGAAAACTGAAAATCCCTGGGTCCTTAACCCCTTCCCGCTATATTACGTATGCATATGTCATGAGCGGGCTCCTGCAATAGAACATGGGGTCACAAGCTGACCCCCGCATCATATCGCGTCGGTCCTGGTGGCCATCAATGGCCGGGGGCTGTCTGAGAGTTCCAGAGAGTAATAACAGGTTATGGATACTAGATTTATAGGGATAGAATGTTAATCAAGAGATTTGTTCTGATGCCATATTAGACGAAAAATTCCTCCCCAACCCAATCATGGGACAATTGGCATCAGCCTCATTGGGGGTGGAGGTGTCTTCCACTGGATCAATACAGTAAGGTCTTAGGTTGAACTGTTTTTTTTTTTTCAACCTCACAAGCTGTTATGTAAGTAGACATCATGCAGGGAGGAGGCCATCAAGAAGCCGTAAGCAGGGGTGTCTCACTAAACGACAGTCTGTTTTGCATTAACGATGCGAAACAGACTGTCGTTCAGTGAGACGTCCCTGCTCTGGATGAATAATCTCTAGGTATAAACACAAGACTGGTGGGTGCAGGAAGTCTTCTTTTCTACTGGATTCACTTTAAAGGTTAGTTCTAGACGTGTATATTTACCTTGCACTCCAGTGGAGGACATAGACACCTGGTTCCCGTGATTTAGCTGGTGGCTCTGTACTATGCAGTGCATTGCCCATTCATTTTGGCTCATAGTGGTTGAATAGGAACAGTGGTTGGGAGAAGGGCTGCATTGTTCCCTTCATGTCTAGGAAGTTTCACCTAAGGTGTTTGTCCCTAGACATTTCCCGGAGAATCTTCCTGAGAGTCTAGGGACTAACTTTATCACCTCTACCATGTAGAATATTATAAGCAGAGAAACATCTTGTGAATTTACAAAGTTTATTCTATGGAGCGGTTTCTGACATTCAGGTTCTATACAGTAACAACACTCCTGTAGTGGCGCCTCTCAGGATAGTAAATACTTTTGTGGATAGTCCTTTCTAGTTAGCCACACAACCATTTGGCATGATATAATATTTAGATGCTCGTTGTTTATGATGATTTCTTTTAAGTGTGTCTGTAATGTCCATTGTCCAAAATAGAAAAGTCCAGATTACGTTACATTGGTCCATCCTGGGAGATTATTAAATTAACTATCCAGCAAAAATGTTTAACCAATGCACCTAGGATGTAGAATATCAGAGGCTACAAAAGGTAAGTAGAGGTTGGTTTTTGTTATACAGTCTCCACACGTTCCTGCCATCTGCAGCTCTGTAAAGGGAACATCTCTGCTCAGCCAATCAGTGGCTGAGGTGGGACATTGCTGGGTCCAGTGATTGGCTAAGCGGCGCCGATACATGTAGTCTGTTGCTTGGTGTAGGGAAGTTTAGTGGCACAATACTGGAGGCCACAAGGGAGGTAAGTAGAGGCTGTTTCTGTTTTATCATCTAGCCTGGGCACATGGGTTATCCAGTGAAAATTTTCATTTTAACCACTAATTTATTTTAGGAATAATCAATCCATTTAGGCATGTAATCCCTCAGGGTTTTGAGTAAATGAGCTCCAGAATGTAGGGCTATAGAATTATTTACTTCTTTCAAGCCGGATGGGCTAAATTCTACAATTTTGTTGTATTCGTGTAGATTTGTGACGTTTTGTCCTTTAATTTGATGTATAGTGGATATTTTATCATGTGAAGTAGAGGCTCCTACCACAAAACAAGAACAAAACACTTAGGGCATGTTCACATCACGGAATATCCATGTGGAATTCCGCTGCAGCATTGATTTGATTTCAATGGGATTCTGCTGCTCTGTGCACATGGTGGAATTTCTGTAGCAGATCTTTGTCGAGGCCAAAATTATGTTTTCTGTGGCAGAAACAATAGACATGGCAATGCAATTCCAAACAAAATTGAAGAAAGAATTGACGTCTACGAGACGGCACATTTCCGAGGGATCTTAACGACCACTGGATTGTACAAATGTGCGGAATGTCTGTCCGTGTTTTCCGGGCAGACATTCCATACATTTTACACTGTATGAACACAGCCTTAAGGTCAGAATTGTTAAAAAAAAAAAATTTAAAAAAATGACACACCCTTCAGATGGTGAGAACATGTTAGATGGTGGAAAATAAACCAAGATTTCTAAATTCCTCCAGGGCATTAAATTTTATTTCCATTCAGGATTTCTGTATTTTCCACTATGACCCAAAATAGAACCCAAACCTCCTACAAAACGTTGTCCTTTCCTCTTTTACCACTTCTACCTTTACATGCATCACCGTCAGTGAACTGAACGCAGAATAAAATCATCATCATGTTTACTGCATAGTGAACACTATTTTTGTAAAAAATGTTTTAACGTTCTCCAGTCTGAAAAAAAAAATCTGAATTTTATTACAAATCAATAGGTAAATAGATCATATAGGAAGCATCGCCCGTAATTGAAATTATGGTCTTTAGGCCGGACCACTCAGCGCATATTATGACCTGCTAGCTTGTATACTGTATCGGAAATCAGACACAGGGCACATAATTTTTGCTGCAATTTTTTAAATAATTTTATATATACAGTACATATAAAATATTTGCCTATATTATTGCATATAATTTTTGCAGGAAATTTCAAATATATTTTTCATTTTTATTTTTTATGGAATTTGCAGCAAAAATTATATGCAATCATATATGCAATTTTAAAATATAAATTTCATATTGTCTATGCACAAAATCGTGGCGAATTTCTCTAAGTTTTCAAAACCGTCCATAAGCATTAAAGGGGTACTCGCTCTGTGCATAATAATGGGTGATACAGGGTGCTGGAGCATCATGATGACACGACTCCACCCCCAGAGCATGTCTGGGGTAGGCATGGCAGCCACGGAGCCCAAGGTAAACCCTCTGGCTGCCTGAACAATGGATTGCAACCCTCCGAACTTTCCCCCAGCCGCCACCCCACCTCCATGCCCCTGCCATCCCCCCACCCCCCACAATTGCACTATACTACCAACAGCCATTTAAAGGTCCCTTTAAATGCTGTCAGCTATTAACCCTTTAGATCCTCAATGTCAAAGCTAACCACACGGTAGAGCACAGGCTCAAGTCAAGAGCCCACATCATACCTCCTTAATGGCATTAGCGGTCTTTATGGGGGTTAAAACTAAATTTAAACCCAAAAAGAAGAACTGCAACCAATTAAAACCCCTTCCACCTGAATAACTGGAGGAGTCACCATATATACGTTATTGTCAGTTTTACTTTATGTTTATATGAGACATATGCATAGGATCACAGTACAGGCATGGTAAATGGGCACAATAACAGGACACATCAGATCTGAATTTTAACAACCTTCATCTTGGATCGTATCCTTGTTCCCGTCTTCTCCTCAGACCTCAATTATATCTAGAAGTAAAGAACAGATCAGAATGACTTTTCCATTCACAGCTATAGAGTCATAAGACGTGACCTTCTACAATCCGCTTATAGCCGCTTACTGCTCTCTACCTGCACACACATGATCCTGCCAACAGTCCTGACTATAAAATGAAAAATTTTTAGGCATTCTTCACAACATTTTTTTTTTTTTTTTTTTTTTTTTAAGGGGAGAGAACATGCAGCTTACCTCGTCCATCTTATGGGCTGATGTGTGGTTACTTTTTGGAATTACAAATACATAACAGTCATGGCGGTGCTCCGATCTTCACCCTTATCTGGACAAGTCACTATATTCAAAGATACAAAACATACAGAGAGGATTAGTAAAGAGTTAGAAAAGCTGCCCATATAGGCCAGAATCTCTATTTTTTTAACCCACCCTGGGCATGTAAAGTTAGATTGCCAAGGTTTAAAAAAAAAAAAAAAACATTAAAAATTTTTTTTTTTTAAAACACACACACACACACAAGATAACAGTGCATCAAGCTCAATTTATAACCTCTTATACCTACTGTGTTGATAAAAAAAAAAAACCCTTATGAGGCTGATGCAAATTGCCCCATTAGAGGAAAAAGGTCTTCCCAACTCCAAATATGGCAATAGAATAAATCCCTATAAAAGTTATATAGATTGGTAATATGGCAGCTAATAGAGCGTTAAGCACAGTTTAGTGTAACATGTTTCAGGGTCTAACATGTGGTTCTAGGGTCCTAATCCTAATAATCTGTTTGCAGCTTCATTTATTGTGGTATTCCTGCTGACTACACCAATACTTTCTTAGAGTCCCAAGATGGCCAACGACCATTTGCAAACACATTTAGGCTTTATTAATTTAGAGAAAATGGAATTGGAGGTGGGGGGCTCACACTAAATAGGTGATGAATGAGTAGCGAGGTGCTGTATGATACACGTTAACCCTACGTGTCTAGGTATAATATAGGGATATATGGAGATACAGACCTCTAGATACTCATAGGCTAATATTCTATGTGGGATGTAATGATGGGATATGTAGTGATTAATGGTCTGGTGTCGGGATGTGGTGATAGTATGTTAATTATTGTATATTACTGACTGGATGTTATGTCAGATTGCTAAAATAACAAATATAATTAGATTAGATAAATGTAGTATTAATAAATAAATTATATATAAAATAAATACAGGCTAAGTGATAAAAGTTATATTAATAAGATTTTAATTTAGTATTTTGTGTGCGGTTGTGAAGGGCCCTTGCACTGACCACACCTTTAATGACTAATTAAAACAAAGAAGATAAAATACATTAGATATAAATATAAGCAATAGATAGCTGTAATAAATTGATGCAATGGATTGATCCAATAGAGATTAATGCAATTGGGGGGATATTAATTGGGAGGGCTTCTGTTTTTGAAGTATTGATCTTGTAACCCGACAAATGCCCATAATCAGTTAATATCCTTACCCAATCTCCATGCGGCATTGAGGGGTTACGAATGGTCAAAAGGACATCATCCGCAAATAGCGAGATTTTGAATTCCCTATTTTTAACCATTAAACCTATATCAGGACAATTTCGAATGGAGGCTGCTAATGGCTCTATACTGAGCACAAATAGGAGCGGTGAGAGGGGGCACCCCTGACGTGTGCCATTATACATTTTGAATCTAGAAGAAGTGGCATGTGGTAATTTGATCTGAGCAGAAGGTGTGGTGTACAATTGGGAGACAGCAGTAAGGAAGGGACCATTTATACCATAATTCTGAAGCGTAGACAGCAGGAAAGGCCAGCTAAGCCGGTCAAAGGCTTTCTCTGCATCCAGTCTCAAAAGAAGACCCGAAGACTTTGTCTTATTTAATATGTCAATGAGGTCAATGGCTCTCCTAGTGTTGTCTCCTGCCTGACGGTGAATGACAAAACCAACTTTGTCTTTGTTCACAAGGCCAGGTACCACGTTGCTCAGTCTGTCCGCCAGAATTTTAGTGAATAGTTTGAGGTCCGAATTTAGTAAAGATATGGGTCTATAACTTGCGCATTCTGATGGGTCTTTCCCAGGTTTAGGGATCACAATGATATGAGAAGCTAGCATCATGGGGGGGGGGGGGATAGGTGTACCCTGAAGAAAGAAATTAAACAGTGTTAATAGATGGGGGGCCAAGATATCTGAGAAGGTTTTGTAATATAAGTAGGATAGTCCATCAGGACCTGGCGATTTACCATTAGGTAGTGCTTTAATGGTATCAATTCTTCCTTAGAAATTGGAGAGTTTAATTCATTAAGCTCGATGGATGTAATTTTTGGTAACCCACATTTTCCCAAGTAGTCTTTAATTGTATTGTCCCTCTGGGTTTTGTTTGAGGATAAAAAAAAGAGGGGAGGTGATATATTCAGAGAGTATTATTCTCAGTTATATCAGCCATACATTCAGGGTCATAGGCTATATGGCCGTTTGTGTTCTTAATGGCTAGCGTAGTTGTGTGTGAGGCTAGAGAGTTCAGTTGCGCTGCCAAAAGCGTGTGTGGTTTGTTAGCTCGGGCGTAGTATTTGTGTTTCATATAGACTAGAAGCTTTTCTACTTTCCCCACCGCCAGGTCTTTCAGGACATTATGGGTCTGGACTATTTGTCTTAGGATATTAGTTGAAGGCCTATGGGCCATTCTATCCTCCAAAGATTTAGAGAGTAAACTTAAAAAAGATGCCATGGGAAAGACTAAAGCTTTAAGTTTAGAAGCCAAAGAAATGCAATGGCCTCTAAAAACAGTCTTAGGTGCTTCCCATACTGTAGAAAAGCTATCAACACTGAAGTCATACTTTGAGCAAAATTTGGCCAAACATGCTTCCAAATTTATCCTATGGACCTCTTGTTTAAGCAGAGTTTCATTGAGTCACCAGTGGCAAACCTTACCTGGTGTAGAAGCTGGTTTGAGGTCCAATGTTACAGGAGCGTGGTCAGACCACGTAATAGGATGAATTGTCGCACTGCCTGCTAGTCTAAGGCCAAAGAGATTTCCCATAAACATATCTATCCTTGAGTGGGTGGTATGTGGTGTTGAGTAAAAAGTGTACTCCCTACTATTTTGGTTAAGAACCCTCCATAGGTCAAATAGATGATGGCGCCTAACCAGTTTCCTAAGAAAAGAGGATAAGTGGGTTATAACAGGAGATGGATTTGGGTGTGAAAGGGAGTGTCTGTCCATAGTTGTGGAAAATGGTAAGTTAAAATCCCCTCCAATCAGCAGAGTGGCTGGGGGCAGTTTTGCCAAAACTCTCGTGAGAAATGGAATTTGTGATGTGTTTGGTGCATATAAGTTACATAGGACTATGGGTATATTGTAGAGCTTTCCTGAAATTATTATATATCTCCCACCTGGGTCTAGGAAGGTATCAGAAATCTGGAGAGGACATGAGCGGGAAACAAGAATGGCTACACCCATATCTCTTAAATCTGAAACAGTAATTTCCCTATAAATGGCAGGATACGTCCTTGGGTTACCTAGGAGTCCGTCTTACACCCACATACGCTTCCCTATATAAGCAGAATTTCCCTTGTCTCTTCCAAAATATACAAACATTGCTAGACAAATGGGCCCCAATATCACTCTCCCAAAATTCCTGTATCTTGTGGAGACTTTGCCTGTCCCCATTCCCAAAACTGCCATTAAAAAGTTTCAAACTATGTTGCTTAAATTCATGTGGAGGGGAGGGAGGCATAGGTTGTCGGCGGCGGTCCTATCTGCTAAAAAACAGTTTGGAGGCCTGGCCATGCCTGATATATATATTTATTATTATTTATTATTTTTTATTTAATTTTTTATTTTTTATTTTTTATATTTTATAATTTTATAATTTTATAATTTTAATTTTATTATTTTATAATTTTATAATTTTAATTTTATTATTTTATAATTATATATAAATATTTGGCGGTGCACCTCCGGAGAATTCCCTCATGGACCAAATTTTTGGCATATAGCAGGTAGACTGAAGTTGAGAAGTTGTGGATTTCTCCTATACACCCATCCTCTATGATATGGTCATCCACCCCCTGCACTGTCACAAGGAACCTTTTGGGGCCAATGAGACTAACTATTAAAATCTGGAATGAGGCCTCCTCCACATACCCTCTTAAATCACTAACCTCTCTACTCACACAATGTTATTTAACCCTAGTATTCCAGATAGTGACGACATCAGGACTGTCTCTCCTTGGATCACAGCCAAGATATTTTATTTAGCCGACTTGGTTGATCCCATTACTCGAAAGCTTCTAACCCCACAATCTACTAGTGACAAATTTCACATGACAAGAGAGTCCCTGTCTCACTTCCACACCATTCAGGAATTCACCCATCCCATCCTTCCCACCTCCAACACCCTTTGAATCTATCTAAACGAGACACCTCCACTAGAGGCTTGATCTCAAGAATGTATGATATCCTAATATCTCCATAGGACACGTCTCAACTACGACACCCATATGTGACCAAGTGGGAATCTTATTTAGGGAAATCCCTCACCTTTGCACAATGGCAGGTCATATGGTCACGGGCAGCTAAGTCCTCGACTTGTATCACACACACAAAGAGAACCAGTACAAAATCTTAATACATTGGTATCACACGCCTGAACTGCTGCACCGCCTCTTCCCGCAGCTTTCACCCATCTTGTTGGAGGTGTATAGAGATATTGGTTCTATACCACATATTTTGGGACTGCCCACTTCTAAGACACTTTTGGCTGGAGGTGCAGTCACTAGTTAGTGGGATGTGGGACCCTATAATCCTCGGAGACATATCTTCTGAACATCCCCCCCCCCAGCGGAATCACTACCATTCAGTCTAAACTCTTCTTACATATACTCACTGCGGCCAAGTGTCTTGTGGCTCAGTGGTGGAAGAAAACTGATAGCCCCCCATTCCAGATGCTACTAGATAAAATCACAGACATACAAAGAATGGAAAATATGTCCGCCATGGTGGAAAACAGACTGGATGCTTTTGATACTTTGTGGCGCCGGTGGGATGAATATGTGGAGTCCCTGAGAGTGGTTTGAGGCAGTAGACAGACCCTGAGGAGCTGGAGCCGAGTGGATACTTCTTTATTCTCTTTATATTCCCTACTTATCCGTCCCTTTATCTTTATCTTCCATACTTACCTGTCTTTTCCTCTATTAACTTTCTACCTCTTACAAACTTTTTACCTCCTTTTTTTTTTTAACATTATTTTACATCTTCATTGCATATTGCCTGGATTATTTACCATAAGCTGAGGTGTAATGGATCCGGAGTCAAAAGATATTAGTATCCTCTAATAGCACTTCATATTATACTGGCTTCATTTTATTCACTTTATTATCTGTTAGTATCCGGGGAAGACCCCACATCAGAGACATGAAGCTTAGATAAAAGCAGTTATCTAACAGAGCCGACCTGAAATAATCTGGACTTTACAACATCTTTACAGCCGGATCTATGTTATGTTGTAACCTGGTCTTTTTAATATGTAATGACTCTGTATATTATTCTATGTACTTTTATTTTCATATTCTCAAATATCTGTTTTAAAGAAAAATTCTTTAACAAAAAAAGTTAAAAAAATGCAATAAAAAAAATTCTTGCAATAAAAGAACAGCAGTCCCTAACAGCAATTAGGGACTGCTGTTTTATTGCATGAATTTTTTATTGCATTTATTTTTTATTTGCATGAATTTTTTATTGCATTAATCTCTATTGGATCAGTCCATTGCATCAATTTATTACAGCTATCTATTGCATATATTTATATCTATTCAATGTATTTTATCTTCTTTGTTTTAATTAGTCATTAAAGGTGTGGTCAATGCAAGGGCCCTGCACAACCGCACACGAAATACAAAATAATTAAAATTTTATTAATATAACTTCTATCACTTAGCCTGTATTCATTTTATATATAATTTATTTATTATCTAATCTAATTATATTTATTAGTTATGTTATTTTAGCAATCTGTTAATTATTGTAGAATACTGACTGGATGTTATGTCATACTATCACCACATCCCGACACCAGACCATTAATCACTACATATCCCATCTTGACATCCCACATAGAATATTAGCCTATGAGTATCTAGAGGTCTGTATCTCCATATATTTTCCTATATGCTTTATTAATTTAGCCTGTGACTCAGTGCTTCAGTTTCAAACACCCAGAAACACTGACTAAGCTTATTAAGTAATTGTACCAGGTATTTTAGCAGACATGACTTGTACCAGAACTTTATACCCCCCAAATTAACACTCACTAGTAGATCCATGGTCTATGATTGGCAAACCAGTCTGGATCTACCAGAGTGATAAAAATACATTTAAATTGTAGAAATAATACAATCAATATACTTCTCCTCCCAGGTTCCGGAGATGTGTGGCCCTAACCTGCAGAAAGTCAAAGAGAGCTTGTCGAAATCTCAGGATGAGGCCTTGTTCAATGTGCTGCCTAGTTTCTTAGCCCTGCCTACTCTCCTCACATTCCCAAAAAAAATAGCAAAAACTAGTTTTTTGGCCACGACTACTGTGGAAGCTACTTTGTTTCAAATTAAGCAGTCCACCTGCTGGAGACTGCAAGGGCAAGGAAATTTATACTAAATGGTTTATTAGAAAATAATATGGCCTTAGGGTGTGAGTTTTTTTTATTTTGTTCTAAGCATTTTGTGAATAGATGTTGTTTTTGTGTTCTAACATCCCTGGTTGGAAAACAAAATCCTGTCTACAACAGTACAAAACGTTAAAACTTTTTTTTACCATTTTTCTTTGTTGGTTACCATTCTGACCACGTGCTCTGTGATTCCTTGTTAAACTATATTTTACGTGTAAATTCTTTACCATTGTACGGAGAATGTCTTTTATTGTGTGAAGGGTGAATGATCTTATCTGTAATATAACAAGTCTCCCCAGCTCTAGGGATTGTAGGGAATTGTTTGTTTCTTTATATTCTATGAAGGCAAGGAAAAAAAAAAAAAATTATCCAGTTTCAACACAAGCTGTTATTAGGTACCTGTCATGAAGAGAAAAAAAACTTCAAGGCTTAAACCATCGTTAGTATAAGACACTGCCCAGCCAGTATTCTCCCAGCCCTCTGACAGGGAGCACATGGTAGGCGTTCACACTAGTTGTGGTGCTCTGTGGCGGCCATTGTTACTGTGGTGCTTTGTCTGATGTTGCACGACGTAGATCAGCTGGCTTGGTCAAGCAGTAGTGGGGCTGCCTGGCCACAGGGTTTGGTACGTCCCATTTAGTTTCCTTACCAGGAAGAATTCGGAACAAGGACCCAACCCTTCGTGATCTAGATGGACAGGGATGATGACTTGCAGACAGTGTGTCCCACAAGGTTTAGAGATGAACTGGCCCAAGGGTCTTCCCTCCAACAGCCCCCTGGCATTTCTTTGTCTAGAGATTGGTATTCTAGTTGGCATTAGGGATAATATTTTCCTTACCTTTCCCTCCAGAATCTCTCGATCTACCCCAAAAGAAATTTCATCCCCAAGAAATTTCAGCTTTTTTTGTGGTAACCTTTCCATTGGGAAACCCCAATATCTGACATTTTCTAGCATCGTGCATAACTCTGGAACCTAACCTAAAGGATTCCATGTGTTTGGCCTACACAGTTTTCTAAACAAAAATGCCAGAAAAAAAAACCTGTAAATGCAGTTTTTGAGCCAAAGCATATTCAAAAGAAATATAAAAGAAAACACCTTTGCTTCTTCCTACTAGATCCACTTCTTACTGACGCAAAGACATTTTTTTTTTACAGTGGCAGTGTTCCTAAAAAATGCCAGAAAAAAAACCCTGTGTGGAAACCTAGCCTTAAAGGGGATTGACATAATTTGGCTCAAACTGTATTTCGATAAAGTGCCACCTGCCCAATGCTTGAAGGGACATTTAGACTAGCAAGAAGCCCTAAAGCCAAACCTCACCGACTCTGCAGATGTGTCTGCAAGAAACCCTGTGACCATTTTGAGAAGAGGAAAGAACTGATAAGGAAGGTTCAACCTTTTATTTATGGCCAGTCACACCTCCATAATGATACTTCTAGATCATAGACTCTGGAACAGCATGCAATGTCAAACAGATGCTTATCTTGTTATTTCCCTCAATAGGAAAAATAAAAATAGATAATGGGGCCTACAACCAAATACCCTACAATGGGGTAAATCAAAGGCCTTAGGCCTAGACTGTGTTACTTCCTTACAAGGGCTGGCCCGTACAGGAACCTTACCACCCCTGTTATACCCTTCCCTTCTCAGGTGCACTACTAAGTATGGGATACCTGCAGAGACCCTTGGAGTTATAGTATTATAATGCAGGTGCGTATTGTACAATTGGAGGTGCGTATCATACAATTGCTCTCTTATACGTAGTCTTCTTTGGGACCCCCTCTGCTCCTCCACACCCCTCTCACTCTTCCTCCAGACCTCCAGAGATGCCAATAGGTATTAGTGTTCTAATTGTAATTTGGCATTCTTTAAATTATGACAACAGATGTGTATTACAGCATCGCATCATGTGTTGTAGTACAATCAGTGTCATTAGAGCAAAACAATTGAGAGGGGTACTGCAGCAAAAAGTAACTTATCGCCTATCCACAGAAGAGGATAAGTGCCAGATGTCTTGAACGGAAGTCTCAGGAGTGCGTTCTGGGCTCTGCATGCGCTCCATTCATTATCTAAGGGAGTGCCAAATAGACACAAGTGTTGTACTCTGGCATCTCCTGCGCTCCCATAGAAATGCATGGAGCACGGGCCAACACCAGCAAATGCTCCTCTCAGATAGCCGGGGCCCCATTCAAGACATCTGGCACTTATCCCCTCTCCTTTAGCATATCGCTAAATCAAAAAGGTACAAACTCACTACAGGTGCAAAAAAACAAAACAAAAAAACTAATTCTAAACAAATGGATTCAAACTTATAAATAAATTTATAGGAGTGTGCACAGGAGGGTTAATGGCGGGCATCAGAGTGGTCACTGATTTCCGCAATTTACAAAGGGGCCCTGACTTCTATGAGCCGGGACCCGCGGCCTATAAAGCAAGCACAGCTCCTGCGCTCACTGCATAGATCATACACTCCATATGGTATAAGTGTACACCCTTGTGCGCTAAGTATCAAGCAGCAAGGGCATATATTAAACACCCTGCATCCTCTAGGGAGTTTTAATATTTTATGGCGTTTTATACCTCTAATTAATTATCAGGGGTGTGGAAATTAAAAAAAAAAAAATACTTGTCCAAGGGACTAAAGCGGAACACAATCTACTTGTCCCTCACTAGACCACCAGGGATGGATATAAGATCCTTTAGACACTGCTGACAGCGGTGATCTAATGGGTTAATAGGTGATCGCAGTATGTCAGGATATTAGCGGTGGGAGAGCTGTAGATCCTCTTACACCCGAGACAACCACAGATAAGTCTAGATGTAACTTTTTGATCACCTTATAAAAAAATTCTCATATGAAGTGACCAAAAATGAGCAATTCTGGACTATTATTTACATTTACACCGTTCACCGTACGGTTTAATTAACATTATATTTTAATAGTCTGGACATTTCCACATGCAGCGATACCACTTATGTTTATTTTTGTACATTATTTTTATTTAAAGAAAATTGGAAACTTTTATTAGGAAAGGGGCTTATTCACATATATACGCACTTTTTAAAATATTTTAATCACTATTTTTCAGTCTCAATAGGGACTTATGTGTTACTGGGGGGGGGGGGGGGTGTTCTGCTTCTCCAGTTTATATGGTGCATTTTGTGTCAGAAAATGCTGGAAGTTGCATTTAGTTACTAGATAACTACAACTCCCAGCATGCCCTGATACAGCCTATGGTTCTGTGGGCGTTGCAGCATGTTGCACTTTATAGTAGTACAGTTAAGGTTATTGTGTAACATGCTGGGAGTTGTAGTTTTTTGGTTTGTGTCAGCTGCAGAGCCTTAGGATGTGTCAAGGAATACTGGGAATTGCAGTTAGTAACTACAACACCCAGCATGCCCTGATGCAGCCTATGGCTCTGCAGCTGACCCGAACCAAAACTACAACTCCCAGCATGTTACACTGTATAGTTCTACAGTTTATGTTCTGGTCCAACATGCTGGGAGTTGTAGTTTTGGTTCGGGAGTGTTTGTCTGCATCCGTGGGGCTCTTGGTTGGCGGGTGAGTATGAAGGGGGCGGGTTTCTGGGGGTGCAATTTAGTGCGGGGGCCACTAAAAATAAAATTAGATGGCACAACTGCCCTAATGCCCGACGTGACAGTCCGCTCCTATACAAAACATTCATGCATACACATCATACATGCACCAGCAACTGCCCCCATATACATACACACCCCCCCGCCACTGCCCCCCCACATCATACATTACATACACTCACACCATACATATACACACATCATACATACACCTGCCGCTGCCCCCCCCCACATCATACATTACATACACACACACACACATCACACTTAGACATTACATACACATCATACACACATTATACAGTACATACACATCACACACAGACATCATATACACATCATACATTACATACACATCACACACAGACATCATACATTACATACACACACACACATCACACTTAGACATTACATACACATCATATACACATCATACATTACATACACATCACACACACACATCATACATTACATACACACACCATACATATACACCATACATATGCACACATCATACATACACCTGCCGCTGCCCACCCCACATCATACATCACACACACATCGACATCATACACATACACTCACACCATACATATCCACCAGTGTTTCCCAACCAGGGTGCCTCCAGCTGTTGCAAAACTACAACGCCCAGGGCATGCTGGGAGTTATAGTTTTGCAACAGCTGGAGGCACCCTGGTTGGGAAACACTGATATACACCATACATATGCACACATCATACATACACCTGCCGCTGCCCCCCCCCATCATACATTACATACACACATCACACATCCACTCACACCCTACATATACAACCACCCTTCCTGCCACCGCCTGTATTCTCGGCCTCCTCACCTGAGCCGCCATGAGTGGACATCAGAGCTGTAGTCACCGCCGGTGTGAGGTGAGATTTCCGTCCTCCCCCTCACCCCCCCCCCCCCCTGCTCTGTGTTTTCCCCGTGCAAACAAGCAACCGCCCCGTGGTGGATTAGGTCCTGTGGAAACAGATCAGGGGGAGGGATAGAGCTGAGTGCGGGGGATGGAGCTGTGCACGGAGCTGTGCTCGTCCTTTCTCTCCCCCTGCTGTGTCTTCTGAGCTCCGTCCATCCTCCGGGAGGGGAGATAAGGGGGCTCTGCAGTCAGCTGGAGGCCGCCGCCCCCTCCATACACTCAGAGCCGGTGTGAGGTGGAGACTTCCATCCGCTCCCGCGCCTCACACCGACATTAAAGAAAAATAAGGGAGAAGTCTGTCTCTCCCTGCTCGCCCGATACAGGGCTAAATCTATAAACAATTCACCTGCCCGGTGCCCAAAACTACTTGTCCCGGGCGTCGGGCTATAGGATTTCCACATCCCTGAATTATGTATTTTTCGGTTATTTTGGGGTTGCCGTTTCCACTGCAAGGGTCCTGTGGGTGAAATTACTAACTCTGATGCAAAATTTATATGGAATAATATATGCTGATTACCCAAATATCAAAAATTGTTTGAGCACCAGTTATTTTTGTTTACAGAAAACCCACTGCAGAATAGAGTACTGAAGAGACTATCACCACTCTTTTTGCTTACCAAAACCTATAATTCCGGATTTTCTCCTGCTGTATCCTAGAGGAGTCAAAAGTCTGGTAATGTCAGGGGGAACACTGCACGTGCACCAGCCATGTACTTCTTGCCAGACAGAGCAAGGATTTTTGCCACCCTAGGCAAAACCTCATCTTGCTGTCCCTTGTTGTATCGTTTTGAACTATATACTGAATAAAGTCACTATATAGAGTTTAATATTTACACATACAGGAGATCAAAACCTGTCCAGAGGAAAAGTTGCCCAGTTGGCTATGGCAACAAGATTGCTTCTTTCATTTTGGAGAGTAATCTAAAAAGAAAGCAGAAGGCACTCCTTGTGCGGGATCAGCAGGTCAGGCCCATAGGGAGGGGGGGGGGGGGGGAAGAGATCTATCCCACGCCGCTTACCAGAGTTGTTGTGTGTGTGTGTGTGTGTGTGTGTGTGTGTGTGCACACAACCAACGGGAAGCGCCTGAAAGTTTGTGTGTCCTCATCCGCAGCCCTCCTTGAGATCGATAAGCTAGGAGATAGACTGTGGGAGTAGGAGATGTCGGCGCTGGATGAAGGAACCAGGAGAGGTAGTAGCATGAAATCAAGGTAGATTTATTGGATGCAACGCGTTTCGCTGCGCATGCGCAGCGAAACGTGTTGCATCCAATAAATCTACCTTGATTTCATGCTACTACCTCTCCTGGCTCCTTCATCCAGCGCCGACATCTCCTACTCCCACGGTTCATTTTGGAGAGGCCTTGTTAAAAATAAAAGCTAGCTGAGTGGTTCCTATGGGCCACTTTTACTTTGGGGGAGATTTATCAAAATCTGTGCACAGTGGCCATAGAGAGGTAGATACCAGCTGTACACAGGATCTGCAGACCATATAAGTGACTACATTCACATCCAGGTGATGTCTTCTCTGATCGCAGTTGTTTACTATTCTTTTTCCGACCCAGGGCACCATGATGGATCATCTTTATGGCATCTGCCAAACATTTTAGACTCCTTGTTCCAGCACATTTCTAACCTACAAACTATCCATGTGTATTTCTCCACACAGTAATAGAGTCCACTTTGTGCCCCCATAAATTAGGCCCCTCACGTTGCCCCCATATCTCCTCACAGTGTTCCTATATGCTACTACAGTTCCCCCATAGCAGGCCCGTGAAAGAAAAATCACCACTCACCTTTCCATCGTTCCCCCACAACTCCCATTCTCTGTGTGCGCACAGCATCATACAGAGACATTGCAAGCACAGAAAGCCCTGCCCGATGTGACAAAAAAAAAGCTGCTCGCTGCAGATAGTGCTCTGATAGCAACATAATTATTACTGGACTGGAAGACCTCTATTTCTATAGTCAAAAATTCAGCTTTTTGGCCAACTAATCCCAGCATATAAATTGGACAACTTTTTATTCCCATGGCAGATTCCAAACAGTGTGTGTGTGTGTGTATATAATATCAATATATAAGCATTATTAACCAATTAAGCATCTAAACAGATTATTATAATTGTATGTATAATTGCATTGGTTGTACACCCGGGAGCAGAGATGAGCAACCGGATCTGATCTTACATGCATTTTCCAAGGAAAAGGAGAGCCTCAAAACCTGGCTCTTATGAAAGTGTTGCCCAGTGGATGACAAAAATATTTTATATAAAAAAAAATAAAAAAAAACAATACATATCCCACATGCTCCTTGCACTTTACCCCGACAGCCTATGTACTAAATCCAAAAACTGGAAGGCTAAGGCTCCTACAGAATTACAAATCCCAATAGTGGACCTTTGAACCCACTGGTTTGATTCAATAAGTGCTTTTTTCCCTTTATGGACAGGGTCTTTTGACTCCGCATCCTTATTGCTTTATGCCATTTTGGTATATTTTCCTGTCTTTTAGAGATTTGTTCTCGGCTTGGCAGTTGAGGCCTTATCCTGCATAAATTAGTTCAGCTTTCAGGTGCTCCGGTGGGCTGGAAAAGGTGGACACAGTCCTAGGAAAGAGTCTCCTAGGACTGTATCCACCTTTTCCAGCCCACGGGAGCACCTGAAAGCTGAACTAATTTATGCAGGATAAGTGCTGAACTAATTTATGCAGGATAAGTCCTCAACTGCCGAGCCGAGAAGTTCGTGACGAATCTAACTCACTGTAAGTTCACTCATCTCTAATAATAAGCGATATCCTCTATGGCTGCTATTAACCCCTTAAGGACTCAGCCCATTTGGGCCATAAAGTGGTACACCACCCCTAGACATCTTATCCCCTATCCAAAAGGATAGGGGATAAGATATCTGATCGCTGGGTTCCAGCTGCTGGGGACCCCCGGGATCTTTGCTGGGGCACCTCGCTATCATTACTGCGCACAGGAGACTCGCTCCATGCTTAATGACGGGCAATAGAGGGGTAGAGCATAGTTACGTCACGGCTCCGCCCCCTCGTGACGTAATGGCCCGCCATCACGCCCCCTTCCATAGACTTGCATTAAGGGGGCGAGCCATGACATCACGAGGGGCAGAGCCGTGATGTCACGATGCCCCGCCCCCTGTATCTTCGGTCATTACGCACGGAGCAAGTCTGCTCTGTGCAGCGATGATAGCGAGGTGCCGCAGCAGAGATCCCGGGGGTCTCCAGCAGCGGGACCCCGGCGATCTGACATCTTATCACCTATCCTTTGGATAGGGGATAAGATGTCTAGGGGCACAGTACCCCTTTAAGGACTTTTATTTTTACGTTTTTGTTTTTTCCTCCTAGCCTTCAAAAAATCATAACTTTTAAATTTTCATCCACAGACTAGTATGAGGGCTTGTTTTTTGCGTGACCAGTTGTCCGTTGTAATGCCACTCACTTTACCGTAAAATATATGGCGCAACAAAAAAAAAATACTATTTGTGTGGAAAGTTAAAAAGAAAAATCGCAATTTTGCAAATTGTGAAGGTTTTGTTTTCACGACGTACAATTTACGGTAAAAATGACATGTGTTCTTTATTCTTTGGGTCAATATGATTAAAATGATACCCATGATAATATACTTTTCTATTACTGTTGCGCTTAAAAAAAAAAAAAAAATCGCTAACTGTTTAACCAAATTAGTACGTTTAAAATCCCTCTATTTTGAAGACCTCTAACTTTTTAATTTTTCCGCATAAGCGGCGGTATGAGGGATCATTTTTTGCGCTGTGATCTCTACTTTTTATTGATACCATATTTGCTTATATAAAACAAATATGGACATAGCACTGATCAGTATTATAGGCAATCTTCTGCTCTGGTCTGCTCGATCGCAGACCAGAGCAGAAGACCCGTGGAAGGCAGCGGAGGCAGGTGAGGGGATTCTGGCTGCCATGCTGGATGATCGGATGGCCGCGGCAGCGCTGCAGGCGATCCGATCATCCATGTTAGTGACCGCGATGCTGCAGATGCCGTGATCTGTATTGATAACAGCATCTGAGGGGTTAATGGCGGACATCCACACGATTGCGGATGTCCGCCATTACAGGCGGGTCCCTGGCTGCTAGTGCGTTATGTACCAGCTGGTGCGTTAAGTACCAGCTCACCAAGACGTACATTTACGTCCTGCTTCGTTAAGGGGTTAAATCACTCGTGTGGCGCAAGATAGATTTTCTGAAGGAGTGGCCTTCACCAAGACATAATTGGACCCTCTTAAAAACCCTGGTGATCTTGTTGGTACTATGTAAACCACATAGAATGTGCAAAAGACTGAAAGCATTAATTTTTTGAGTAATTATTCTTCGGAATATACACAGCTGATAAAGCTGGAGGGAAGAAACCCAACCTTAAAAAAATACTGTTTGGGGGGGGGGGGGGGGGGGTGTTTCCTCAAATCAACTAGTAAATGCCCATAAGGCTCTCATGTGACATCCTCAAAGGCTTCTAAAAGGAAATATTTTTTTCCAGGGTACATTTGTCTAGCTTATGTTAGAATTTGCAATTTGTCACCAGGTTTAAAAAAATTAATTAATTAAAAAACAACAACATTGTCAGATTGTCGGGGTAAGACTAGCAGGACCATAAGTGTAAATACCAAGAACTTTTTGTTTTGTTTTAGGATATTGTATGTTCATCACAGAAATTTGTCACTAGCGCTCTCCATGAGATCAACAATTTTACCTTATTGGGTGGAAACAGATCATCTATAGATTTATGCAGTAGGCCTTCAATAATTTTAATGTTTGGAAAAGACAGGTCCTCAGTTTGTCAACACCTATAAAGCCAAAACAGTATTATATCGGGAATAAGTGATAAATGAGTCCCAGCATTGTGCATCAGTTGTTTTACAAAATCTCTTTCCAGAGTTGGATGGCCCCACTAAAATACATGAAAAAGGATGTTGTAGCAAAGTTTCCACGATGCTAATAGTCAAAGAGCGTTGCTGTAAAGACAGATCCAGAGCTTTTTAGCTACATTAGGTTCCAAAAGGTAATGATTTAAAATCCTCCAAAAAGTGTTTTTGCACAGACCTCCTGTTTCCATGATCCAGAACTTCTTTAAAAGGTCTGCAAGTTCGTCTGAAAAAGAGGGACATAACTGATCACTACATTAGATACTAAAAGGTAATGTTGTAAAATTATCGAAACAGTGTTTGTATATACACACACCTTTGTGTCTTGCCCTTTTTTTAAATGTATTTATCTTTTTATCAATGAGTTTGTGGTAGCCCTTGGGGGGGGGGGGGGTATGGTAGTGGTGGTATGGTATCTGTATATGAGGGGGTTAATATTAACCCTGTCACTCGTGAGGCCAGGTGAGGGCTGGTATTACTGAGGTATAGCTTCGGCCTATCGCCGCCCTTCCCAGGAACGACATATGCAGGTACTGACTGAAGGTACACACTGGAGTTAAACTTGAACTGAAGTAAACTTTACTCTTGAACTTTAGGTACATTCAGAATACAGTTACAGTCTCTGCAATACACTTCTATAGACTTCAATGACTGAAAGTTGCTGCGGACCTTGCGTCTTTTGCAGGTTAATAGAATCAAGGTAATTGGTGCGTGGATCCGTGCAGAAAATGTAGAAAAATGCTGTGGTGGCGCTTAAAAGGAATTAACCCAAAGTCGTGGGTATAGGTATGAAGTAAATAATTTAGTTTTACAGCATACAGAAATCAAAGAAAATAAAGCAAGAATCATTTCGGGAGTCACAGCTCCCTTTTTCAATTGCAGGTGGTTGCTGTGTGGCCAGGTGACAGGTGTGGCAGTTTAAATACATGAGAAAATGGCACCAAACCAGATGAGCTGGTGACGTCATGTGGGATGGATGCCGGGGCCAGGTGTGGACTGGGCAAGAGAGACCTACATAGTACAACATTTTCAATAAAAGATCATGAAAACCACGTAAAACATGAAAAAATGCATAGGTATAGTATTTTACAGGAGGCGTATTTAGAAGTTCAAATAGTAGAACCTTGAGAAATGTCCGTAGTAACGACCAATCAGGGAGCTGCCGGTGTCCGTGGGACCAGTCAGGAGGCAGTAGGCGGAGGCTGTCATCGCTGTGTTGGGCTGCCGTGGCAGGTGTTTGAATGGAGACGAGCCTCTTAAGGCCGATTGGTCGCTTGCTGTGGGATATTGTAAAGGCGACCAATCAGTATCGTGCCATACATGACTGAGTATAGTTACACTGTCATGGGCGAAAGTCCGTGTGGAGATGTCGTCCAAAGATGGGCATGGGGATAGTGGGCTAGATTCTGATTGGCTCACTCGATCTCACGGTCAGCCTATCAGAGGGGGGGATGTATAGGTCCGGGTTCCAGGTTGCTGCCGCTGGTAGCGGTAAAGTGTCTTTCAAAAATGTCAGCCAATCGCTGCTAGGGTCGTCCGGGCGGTGGCCAATCTGAGATGGGACGTGTATGTCCTCTCCGGGAAGTTCCTAGAGGCATCGGCGGCAATTCTTTTTTGAAGAGTAATTCTTTTTTGAAGAATACGACCAATCGCTGCTGAGCAAGTCAAAAAAGAATTGCCGCCGATGCCTCTAGGAACTTCCCGGAGAGGATATACATGTCCCATCTCCGATTGGCCACCGCCCGGACGACCCTAGCAGCAATTGGCTGACATTTTTTAAAGACACTTTACTGCCACCAGCAACCTGGAACCCGGACTTATACGTCCCCCTCTGATTGGCTCACTCAATTTCACGGGCAGCCTATCAGAATCTAGCCCACTATCCCCATGCCCATCTTTGGACGACATCTCCACACGGACTTTCGCCCATGACAGTGTAACTATACTCAGTCATGTACGGCACGATCCTGATTGGTCACATTTACACTATCCCACAGCAAACGACCAATCAGCCTTAAGAGGCTCGTCTCCATTCAAACACCTGCCGCGGCAACCCAGCACAGCGATGACAACCTCCGCCTACTGCCTCCTGATTGGTCGCTACTACGGACATTTCTCGCGGTTCTATTTGAACTTCTAAATACTCCTGTAAAATACTATACCTATGCATTTTTTCATGTTTTACGTGGTTTTCATAATCTTTTATTGAAAATGTTGTACTATGTAGGTCTCTCTTGCCCAGTCCACACCTGGCCCCGGCATCCATCCCACATGACGTCACCAGCTCATCTGGTTTGGTGCCATTTTCTCATGTATTTAAACTCCCAAACCTGTCACCTGGCCACACAGCAACCACCTGCAATTGAAAAAGGGAGCTGTGACTCCCGAAATGAGTATTGCTTTATTTTCTTTGATTTCTTTATGCTGTAAAACTAAATTATTTACTTCACACCTATACCCACGACTTTGGGTTAATTCCTTGGAAGCGCCACCACAGCATTTTTCTACATTTTCTGCATTCTACATACGGACCCACCTCTGGGCTCAGTCCTCCCGCTGCAGGCCTGCATACCAAGCTACCATCACCGTCAAGGGAAACGCTACCCTCCACCCGGGTACCTCCGCTTTTTTCCGCTATATACTGCAGGACTAGGAAGGGGCCAACAGGCACCGGGAAGCACCGACACTCATTCAGCATAGCAGAGTTTGTAGTCTGTTCAGAAGGCACTGTGTGTTCAACAAAACCAGATTGCTGTACATTTTTCATGATCCTACCGGATCTAATTTTTGACAGAGATTAAGCAGAGCTGCATTCGTTTTGTGGATTACATTTACTTGCAGTTCTAGGTCTTGGTAAAAAAAATAATATCAAAAAAAGAAAGCACACGTTAGAACCAAAATAAATATTTATAACAAATTTCTATTAAACAATTACAAACACACCTCTAATGCAACTGGTTTCAGCTGCTTCTGGAGGTCCGGCAACTCCTGCATCCCATTTTGGTGTTGCTCCTCCAGCTTATTCACCACCTTCTCCAGAAGCCGCTGCTGCTGCTCCATCATTTTTTTTTTTTGCTGTTTTTTTAATTTTTTTATTACCAGCATTGCTGCTTTGACATCCTGTGCAGCTGGATTATCTTTGTTTTTAATTTAGAGAGAACTGTTAGGATTAACAAGAAAAAAAAAAATTTAACTTACTTTCAATGAAGATTAAGCTGTAATTAGTGCATTGTGTGGAGTATTTGTTAAAGCACTGACAATTTACATTACAATTCATTAGTTAATGGTATTTCTGATGATTATATAGTTGGTTAGTTAGTGTTAGTTTAGTATAGTTTAATGTGATTTATAAAGATGAGCAAATCGAACAAATCCGAATTTGGTGGGAATTTCCTGAGAAAGATCTTTACAGCGGCGAATCAATTCACCTGAAGCCCACAGAGAGAGACAGGCGACACCTAGAGACAGGCGACACCTAGAGACAGGCGACACCGAGAGACAGGCGACACCGAGAGACAGGCGACACCGAGAGACAGGCGACACCGAGAGACAGGCGACACCGAGAGACAGGCGACACCGAGAGACAGGCGACACCGAGAGACAGGCGACACCGAGAGACAGGCGACACCGAGAGACAGGCGACACCGAGAGACAGGCGACACCGAAGGAAACCCTGTTGCAACTGTACTGGGGTATAATACTCTTAGTGCTCACATTAACAAGCCCCTATTAGCTTCAAAGGCCTAGTCACCTGCTTGTAACGCCTAACTCAGGTGTAACCGTACTGAGGCGTATTTTCCTTTCCAAGAAACAGTGTGCAGCTCACAGCTACAAAAGGTCCGAGCCTAGATCGAATGTTTACCTATAACCCTAGGTGCTATAAAAATGGTGGCGTCCTGGAGGTTTCAGATTTTTGCTTTATTTATCTAATCAAAGATACTAGTGCATGATTGTGGTAGAATAATATATAACACATAATATATATATATATATATATATATATATATATATATACACATATACACACACATATATATTAGGACGGGTGGTGTATTAGTACCCTGAAACGCGTTTTGATTGAGGACTTTTGAATACGCACTACTACTGCAAGAAATTTTCCATCTTTGGAAAAGCTATTCTTCTGTTGCCCGGACTGCAAAGCAGCATCCCGTTCATGCACTTTCAAACAGCCGGCCTTTGCTCACAACACCACACCCCACGTGGACCTTCTCCTGACGCAAGACGCCACTCCGCTGGAGCTCTGGTCTTGCCGATCGGACTAACAAGCGTCTTTTCTCCACTAACCAAAATGGAGTGTGGCAGCGGTGCAGTGTAGACTGTGTGTTATAATCCATCTTACGGCCCGTCGCAGACTGTGCCAGCCGTCCTCCTGCTGTCAGAGCTGACCTCATACAGAACGTCCACAGCATATTTGGTGAGATCAATAAGTACTTCTATATAAAATTCTTTAGATACGTATCTTGTGTCAATGACTGGAGCATTTAGGCCAATAGCCACAGACATTTATCCATCTGCTGCCACCAGTGCCGGAGTAGTATATGCCGGATTAAGTGATATTCAACAGAACTTTCATCTACCACCTTGTTCCAGCATGATATGGACTCTTAATATATATTTTATGCCTATAATATACATTAAGTGCAGTAATAGTATGTATCTACAGTTTTTAGTTAGTATAAAATAAATCTCATTCAGGATTTGAAGCACTGTCTCCTCATTATTTATATATACCATATACCAACTACCATATACCTACTACCATATACCTACACCCACACACATACACCTACACACCTACACACCTACACCTACACCCACACACATATATATATACATACACACACACACACATACACACACACATATATACATATAGAGTTCAACAAAAAGGACCGCACTCCCGAGGTGTCCATGGGTGCAAGCTGGTCGGGCCCAGGTCAAGAGCCCCCACAAACAGGCAGCAAAGCAAAACAGCAGCACTCCGATTTTAGATGAAAGCGTGTCAGGCTTTATTCATCAGATGCCACGACGTTTCAACCGTCTCTCACGGTCTTTGTCAAGCTTGACAAAGACCGTGAGAGACGGTTGAAACATCGTGGCATCTGATGAATAAAGCCTGACACGCTTTCATCTAAAATCGGAGTGCTGCTGTTTTGCTTTGCTGCTATACACACACACACACACACATACACACACACACACACACACACACACACACATATACATACATATACTCTTACCACAATCAAGCACTGGTGAGGTCCTGGAGGTATCGGATTTTGGTTTTATTCTATTCTTTATCTAATCTAAGTGTAATATACACACTCAGCGCTTTTAAGTTTTTTTCTTGTTAAACTCATAGGGGTCGTGGGGCTAGTTATTGCTAAAAGGGGTACTCCGCAGCTGCTGGGGACCCCCGGGATCGCCGCTGCGGCACTGCGCTATCATTGCTGCACAGAGAGTTCGCTCTGTGCGTACTGACAGGCGATACAGGGGACGGAGCAGCGCAACGTCATGGCTTCGCCCCTCGTGACATCACGGCCCATCCCCTTAATGCAAGTCTATGGCAGGGGGAGTGATGACCCCACGCCCCCTCCCATAGACTTGTATTGAGGGGGTGGCCCATGACGTCACGAGGGTCGGAGCCGTGACTTAACGATGCTCCGGCCCCTGTATTGCCCGTCATTACGTGCAGAGCGAACTCTCTCTGTGCAGTAATGATAGCGCAGTGCCGCAGCGGCGATCCCGAGGCTCCCCAGCAGCGGGACCGCGGCGATGGATAGGGGATAAGATGTCTAGGGGCAGAGTACCTCTTTAAAGGCCATACATACCTAGTCCCCTAATTTCCTATCCTATGTGTAATATATACGCACTCAGCTGTTGTCCTGGCACTTCTCTGCCTGACATACTTGTACATGCACAGAGCAGTGGCAAAGGCCTGAATTCATCAGGTAGAGGTCGCAGCAGAGTAGGGGCGCGTGGCAGCAGGAGTCACAGCGAGAGGTCCGAGCTCCCGGTGTCAGCTAACGGTCGTGTCTCAACCAGCAACCCAGCAGCAGTGATTGATTGGTTCACTCGGTCATCCACTTAATCCCAAGTGACTTCCAACACCCCCAGTCAACGGTCGGTGGGTTCCTCAGACTCAACCCTCAGTTGGCATGGCCCTCATGCTGCTGCTGCCACTTCAAGGCACTGTCATTGTGCCGCCATATGGTCTCCTCATGCTGATGCTGCCACCTCCAGGCTCTCTCATTGTGCCACCATATGGTCTCCTCACGCCGCCACCTCCTGGCTGTCTCATTCTGCCACTATATGGTCTCCTCATGCTGCCGCCACCTCCAGGCTGTGTCATTCTGCCACTATGCTGCCACCACCTCCAGGTTGTGTCATTCTGCCACTATATGGTCTCCTCATGCTGCCAAAACCTTCTGGCTGTGTCATTCTGCCACTATATAATCTCCTCATGCTGGTGTCAGATTAAATTAAACTTTTAATGTTTATCTATTTAAAATCTTCAAATTAAAAAAAATCTAAAATTTTTTCAATTGTGAGGTCCTATGGTCTCGTCATTGTGCCGCTATGCTGCAGTGATTCTAATAGCGATGCCTGTAATCTGCATGTTCTACTCAAGAATAATATTTTAGTAACACAGCACACTCCCTATGCGTGATACGGCAACTTAAAGTGTTCTACACCCCTATTGAGGCTCTGTAGCCTGGAAATAGCAGTTTTTTTTTATAGAGATTCACCACAAATAAAGTCAGATTGAACCGAATTTTTTCGGAAAATTTAGCGAATCGTGCAAATCTAATTTTTCTAAAATTCTAATTTCTAGAATCACTTGGTTAGTTAGTGTCAGTTCAGTATAGTTTAATGTTATTTAGTTGGTTAGTTTGTGATAGTTATGTAGAGTATAATGTGATTTAGTTGTGTATGCAATGGTTTTTATGTAGATTAATGAGTTAGTGTCTTGTGTTATATATTACTGTATTGTGTGGTTTTCCCTTCATTGCTGGCCTTTTCTTCTTTACAACTTATAGATACAAAATTTTAATACACATATTTACCCTCCTGGTGGGGGCGGCAGTGGGCAACTTCCTCCTCCTCCTCCTCAGGAGATGGGGGGCGGGAGTTGCAGCTCCTGACAGGGAGAAGCTTCTTCGGCCTCCACCTCCACATTTTCCACCACATCAGGTGGTGATGGAGCAGGTGAATGATGGGAGGGTCCTGCCTGCTGTCCGTTGTCATCCTCCTCCTCTTCCTCCTCTGCCGACACTACCACCACCTCCATCTCCTTGCTTGATCTCTGCCGCTATACAGAGTGAAGTGGATCCCCTGTAATCACACAATGTTCAGAATATAGACAAACAACTTAGAACTCATAAATGCAATTTCAACCCTTAATGACCAGGCCATTTTTCACCTTTCTGCCCAGGCCATTTTTAGCAAATTGGGCATGTCACTTTATACGGTAGTAATTTTAATCTCACAATGGCTAGGATAAGTAAAAGCATTTTAAAGGAGATATGCAGTGAAAATCTTTTCTCTCATCCTGTACCCAGTCTGCAAAAATAAAAAAACTTTAACTCACCTTCCTGCGTTCCCCGGTTGCGGAGATATCGGCATCCCATTCCTCCACTGATGGGCTCTGTGCTTCTTAGGTTCGAAACGTTACACTGCGGTCAGCGTATGGCCAGCCACAGTGATGTCCTGCCTTGGTCATGTAATGAGCCAGCCAGAGTTCCTTACATAACAGTGCGCTCAGCCCGTCACCGGCCAAGGCGGGACATCGCTGCGGCCAGTGATAACCTTGGACTGTCACAGTACTGTCAGTGTAAGAAGAAGGAAGACAAGCAGCAGTGGAGGAACAAGATGCACATATCTTCGCAACCTGGGAACGTAGGAAGGTAGGAAGGAGAGTTAAAGTTTTTTTATTTTTTATTCTATTTTTTGCAGCCTGGGCACAGGATGAGGTAAAAGATTTTCACCGCATATCTCCTTTAACTTCTTGTTTACAGGAGGCTTTGAGCTCTGCTTTAAAATCGAAAGTTTTTTGTTTTTATGTATGCCCTTCCATAAACTAGTTGTCACCAGGCATCATATATAAAACACCATATCACTATCGATCTATGAAGCACATTTTCAATTTGGGTAATGTACCTCCCCCACTTTTTACTTAGTTTCTTACAACAAAGTAAAGGTCATACCTTTAAAGTGAACAATGCTGGGAGATACAACCTGTAAATTTACCACTGGTAAAGAATTGCACAGTCATGTGTACGGGTTTAACCCTCAAATTCCAAGGAATTGTTGTGGCCTAAATACAATTAGGAATATGGATGTCGGTCTCCTGCATGCATTCGAAGTCATAGAAAACCTTCAGAAGTACAAAGCAAAGGAAAAATGTCATCTAAATATAGCAGACAGGGTCATCAAATTTATGCATATTGGTGCCACACAGACTACACCGCAAGTCGCTACACTGGTGCTTTTCCTCTGATTGTACACAAAGTGTCAACATTTGTCCCAAAATGTTTTAAGTGTACAGATAGAGTTCTCTATAAAATTAATATTTTTCATACCATAGTAATGGACATCATCGTGCAAAATATACAAATTTTTGTCTAGTTTTTTTTACCTATGAACATGAAAAAGTTATTGGTCGTTGGCTGGTGGGCCATCTATATAAGGTTTGTACTCATTATGTTTGTGTATGACTAAGGTCCAGTCTTAGGACCGAAACACGTCACCCTTGTCATGTTCTCCTGGTCTTTGTAGCTTTTATTGGAATTAAAGATCCTGTTTTCTGATACTCGCGCTGGACACCTTGCCTTTGTACATATATATATTATACACTATTCCTTCCGAAATGCAAAACAAATTGTGCCCCATAGATTACACACTAGTGTCCCCATATATTATATATTGTGCCTCATGCCCTCCATGGTCACCCACACCCCATGTTATATACTGTGCCTGGTGTCACTATCCCAAGCATCCTTTACCCCCCCCCCCCCCGCCCCCAAACGCCCCTTCACGTCACCCTCCTCATTAACCCCCAACCCCTGCATTACTGTGCCTCCTCATCACCTCCACCCCTCCAAACCCCACATTACTGTGCCTCCTCATGTCAGCATCATCATGATTCATGATGGGGGGTTGTAGTTTAGCAACAGCTGGAGGCTCCTCGTTTGGAAACACACTGCCAAAATGGATTAACCCATTTTTTGCGCTTTTCTTCTCTTTTCAGATATGTGTATGCTGAGGATAACTATGGATTTGGTGGACTACGTCGATGACCTGCTTTTTTTTAAATTAAATTAAATGTCAACGAGGACTTGTGGGGACTGTTTTTTGTAATTTTTTTCTGCATGTTTTTTTTATTTACTTTTCAGGCTTAGTAGTGGATGTTGTCTTCTAGACGGAATCAATTACTAATCCGGGGCTTAGCATTAGCCCCAAAACCCAGGGGTGCTGAGAAGTGCCAGTACGAACAGGCCCGGAGCATCAAATATGGCGCTCCTGGGCCTAGGTAGTAACAGGTGGGTGCTATTTAGGCTGGGGAAGGCCAGTAACAATGTTCCTCGCCCACCCTGGTAATGTCAGACTGTTGCTGCTTGGTTGGAACGTGTGTGGTTCCCAGTGTTTTCATTCTCAGCCAGATACCAACCAAGCAGCAACAGCCTAATTGGGAGTTAGCACTAGCTGGTTTTGGGGCCAACGCTAAGCCCGGCTTAGTAATGGTATGTCTATAAGACAGCTTCCACTACTAAGCTTTAAAGTAAACAAATAAAACCACACAAAAAATATTTTATTACAAAAAACACTCCCCCCACAACCAGCCCTCGTTCATTTTTATTACATTTTTTAAGAAACGCAGGTCATCGATGTAGTCCACAGGATACACGTATCTGAAACAAGAAGAGAAGCACAGAAAATTGTACATTACAAATTTTTTTGGTGCTCTCCACTGGGGAGAGCACACCTTAAGCAGTGTGTTCCTAAACCGCCTTTGGCTGTATGGGAATGATGGGAGTTGGAGTTTAGCAACAGCTTGAGGCTACTTCTTTGGGAAGACACTGTCAGAAAGGATCCGTTCACATTATACATTTTTAAACTTGCCATTTTAAAACAAAAGGGCATGCTAAAAACAATGTGAACAGAGCCATTCTTACCACCATCATTGCAGGCTGCGAGTGTCTTCTTGTGCAGCTCCACCTCTAGTGATTTCCTCGCTAGAGGTAGGGCTACACAAGAAGCAGCCCAGGCCCGAAACAAGGTGGTAAGTAAACCTCTATTCACTTTATACAATATGCAGCCATCGATATTCCCCCTCTTCCAATGAGTTCCTTGCTGGGCCAGCACATAGCCAAATACCAGCCCCCCCCCCCAAAGCAGTTGCACTCATCGGATGGTGAGGGGTGCTACTGATAGATGATTTGGGTGCTACTTCTAGGAGGATGGTGCTGCTGATGGATAAGGGGGTGCTACTGCCAGGACATCCCCCCCCCCCCCCCCCAAGCAGTATCACCCCCAACAGCCATCAGCAGCACCATCCTCCTGGTAATTGCACCCCTCGTCATCTGTCAGGTGATGGGGGTGCTACTGCTGGAGGGAGGTGTTGCTGGTGGAACAACCCCCCCCTTGGCAGAAACCTCAAACTTCCCTACACGCATGCATTTGACAACTCGTTTCCAAGGGAAACCCCTTCTTCATCAGGCCCATTTACATTTGCTCAACAATTTGTGTTTTTATACATACAAATTAAAATAATGGCGGGAGATTTGAATTAATCACCAAAAAGGCACCCAAAAACTTGAGGGACAGAAATGATCGCTCTGATGGAACATACAGAACTGGAAATAAAACTAAAATTGCCGCTAACAAAGAGCATGGAATACCACGCAACCCTGCTACTGAAAATGAGTGCCCCAACACTGAAGCATCCACAGATCATCCCGTGCCCTCAATACATGTTCTAATTTACCTCCATTACCTTAGTCACAAGCCAAAATGAATAACAAACTGTGCAGAATACAAAGAGACTCCCACACTCACCGCAACCACAGATGCCTCACGGCTCGACCTCGGAACCCTCCATGGACGGGACGACAGGGCTGGTGTGGGGCGCTCAGAGGTGACTGCCGGCGGTTTCGCGCAGCATGATGCGCTTCTTCCGGCCTCGTTCACATCATTGCGCTGTGCCTATAAAACAGAACAATCAGGTGACTAAAGTGATCATGTGACATGGACAGCAGATCCAAGTATGATACCTAAATAGCGACTCAAAACTCCAAATAAAAATCATAATATCATGGAATGAGAAAAACATCTCCATTTTTGGGAAACTCCTTACCTGAAGTAGAACTCCAGTCTATCATTGAGACTTAACGGGCCCTGGGAATCCAGCTTCAGTATCCAGCTGCCTCCGTTTGAAGTAACCAATGCCTCCTATCACCTTCCCCTCAAAATCTCAATTCACTGCAGTCACTATTCTGTACCTCCTGCATATGCTGTACAAAGCTTGGGAAGCCCCCTCTTACTCTCACAGAATACAAGTGCTATCTGACTTACATGTAACTGTCTTTCAGTTTTCCCTATGTAGAATCTAGAGCTTCTAATAATAGGTAGCACACAAAATAGTTACCTCCCAAGATGCCTCTTGTCACATTACTATTGTATCTACATTGGGGACCAGAACCACATCCAACATATTTCCAACAATTGAGTGTACCTGGAACAACCACCAGAAGATTGAGAACTAGACAAAATATCTTACTTGGTACGTGGTGTGTCTAGCAGGAAGTGGGCAGTATGATTTCGCAGGACATAACGCTTAATATTGCGTGTACACCTTATGGATGTAGAAAGTAAGATTTTATCATTTGATATCCAACAGGTAGGGTCAGCATTTCCTCTGTTAGGCTTCAAAAAGGTGGCATGCAAAAATAGAAAATATTTCTCTTTCAGCTCACCTCCTCCACGATCTGCGTGGACTTCAAGCCAGGCCTGGCTTCATACGTGTCAGCAATAGAAGAAAGGAATAGTCCAGCAGTGCCTTAAAATGTTGAATTTTATTCTTTCCTTTAAAATAAAGAGCACACTCCAAACACCATCACCATGCCGGCAGGCAACTCACATGGACGCGTTTCGAACGCATGCACGTTCTTGATCACCATAGAACCTGTGTGCACCCTACCTCCTAAATACCTGATTCAGGAGGGAGGAGCACATTCAGTAGAAAAAAAAATGTGTAACAAACATTAAGATAAAAAGACAAACAGGTATACTTTAAAACTTCACCGTTGCATTTTCTTAAATGATCGACTCACCTGTCACCACCAATGTCTCCCAATAACTAGAAGCTCGTCATAAACATTGGAGGCTACGGAGGTGACAGTATAAGGATCAGTGGTGTGTGAATACATCTTCACCAGGGGAGGAAATTCTAATTAGGTTCTGTTAAAGACATTTGATGAATCGCAATTCAAATAACGCACTGTGTGAATTGATGTGCATATAGGTGTTTCTTAAACCTTCTTGCAAACCAGGGGAGATCTGAAAGTTAGTTCCTAGCTGCAACGAGGTGTAAGCAAATACTAGATTATTAGTAGTGCAACATGAATTCCCTTTTGTTCAAACCAAGGGGAGCTCTTATTCGCAATGTGTATTGCCAAAAGGCTTCACGGCTGAACAACTTTCTTTGCATGTCACCTCCTCTTGCAGCTTTATTAACTCTTTCGATTCCATATGCTTTAAAACTTGCTACACTGCCATTGTGAACGTGAGAGAAATGCAGAGATGCACCCGATTTATTCCTATTGCTCTCAGTTTTGACCGCATCGTATAAAGTAAGAGACATCAACAGAAATAACCTTCATAGAAGTCAAAATCCTTATTTTTACCCGGTTCAGTCCAGGACTGAGGGAATTGACAGATTCCAAGAAATGATAGAAAAAGAACTCACTGAATTGCACAGCTGTCTTAATGTGGCGAACACTGGGCATAATAATTTGGATAAGGCACGAAAACTTGCACTTAAAGATTTGGAGGAGGACCAATCAATAGTAATTCGCATGTCTGATAAAGGGGGAGTGGTGGCGGTCATGAACAAAAAGGATTACATTGCACAAATAAATATAAAGCTGGCAGATGAACAAGTATACGGCAAACTAAAAACAGAACCCACCCCCTCCTATTCTAGCGAATTAGAAATATTGTTGAACGAGGGTGTTGCCCTGCATGTACTCACTATCAGGGAGAAAGAGTACTTGTTAGGCAACAATCCCGTAATGCCCATCTTGTACACCCTGCCCAAAACACATAGGGGGTTCTCCCACCCCCGATGCGCCCCATAGTGTCCAGCAGGGGTTCATTACTGGAAAGATTGTCCCTTTGGCTGGACCAAATGCTGCAGCCACTGGTGCGACGAGTACCAGGTTATTTGCAAGACTCAAGAGATGTGTTACGAGACTTAGGTGAATTGCATTGGCAGTCGGAGTGGTGCTGGCTTACCTGTGACGTAGCGTCATTGTACACTTGTATACCTTGGCCTGTGGCCATGCCGGCGCTTGAGCACCACCTCGACAAACAGCAATTATACAGTGGATCTCTGTGAATTTATCAAACAGGTCACTTGGTTCCTAATGTCGCATAATTTTTTCAGCTTCGACCATCAGTTCTACATACAGAAAAGTGGGGTGTCAATGGGGGCTAGACACTCCCCCTCATTGGCTAACCTCACTATGTCATTCTTTGAAGAAACCAACATCTTCTCCAGCCACAACCAATTTCTTCACCATGTGCAGTGGTATGGAAGATTCATAGATGATCTCCTCCTCATTTGGAGGGGTGATATGTCTTCCATACCACTGTACATGGATTAAATTAATAGCAATCCATTTAATCTGAAATTCACACAACACACGGATTTAGTTAGTGATTTTTCTGTACTTACAACTCACTGGTACCCCAGGATCCAAAATTCTGAGTGCCACATATCGTAAGCCCATTTCTGGGAATACGATATTACGGGCCAAAAGTAATCATCCCGTCCAAACAGTTAGGGCCATCCCAGTGGGGGAATTAGACTAAAACGTAATTGTACATCACAATCCACATTTGTAGAGGAGGCCAAACAATTGGAGGAGAGGTTACTAAAAAGGGGATACAATCACAAGCAACTAAACAGAGCCATGAATATAGTAAAACCCCGCAAGAGAGAAAGTCTGTTGACAGAAAATAAAGAGGGAACTCGAAAAAGAAGAAACCAAGGACAAAACCAAAGCAGAATCCATAAACCAGTATCACCTATAATCCACAATTTAAAAAGATTCGAACAATCATAAACAAACATTTCCATCTTCTAAAGGAAGATGCAATTCTTTCTAATATCCTATCACAGGGAGTAGCCATTGTGCCTAAGAAGGCATCTACACTAAAAGATAAATTATCTCCCAGCTTGGTCACCTCAGAAATGCAGCACACGAGTACATTGTTACGTAATAGGGGCTTCTATAAATGTGGAGCCAACCGATGCAAATCGTGTGATGTAGCAAAAGTTTGTAAAAATTTTCCAGGTGCCACAGAAGTCCAAAGCTACGACATTAAGCAATATGTTAATTGTAATTTTATGAACATAGTGTATGTAATAGAATGCACTGCCTGTAACCTGAGGTATGTAGGATGCACCTCTCGGCCATTAAAAGTCAGAATCCGCAAACATTTATACGATGCGGTTAAAACTGAAAGCAATAGGAATAAATCGGGTGCATCTCTGCATTTCTCTCAGGTTCACAATGGCAGTGTAGCAAGTTTTAAAACATATGGAATCGAAAGAGTTAATAAAGCTGCAAGAGGAGGTGACATGCAAAGAAAGTTGTTCAGCCGGGAAGCCTTTTGGCAATACACATTGCGAACAAGAGCTCCCCTTGGTTTGAGCAAAAGAAGGGAATTCATGTTGCACTACTAATAATCTAGTATTTGCTTACACCTGAAATTCACCCGTTTAGAAATATTTTCGAGTGGACGCTCATAACAGATCTTTAAACGGATGTAAAATGTCCATTACAAAATCCCATTCAAGTCTATGGGATTTTCTGATTATTACTGTTATCCGTTTTATTCCGTCACTTATAACGGACGTTCGTTTGAATGGAACATGCACTAATTTCCCCCCCCCCTCCCCCTCCGTTCCTGGTGCCCACCTCTGGTAACAAGATAGGGTTTAATACCATTAATCTGGGGGTGGTGGTGAGCAACCAAACTGTACTTCATCCACAACTCTCAGATATTCTAACTTACGAGGGCGGCCATCCTTATCTGTTTAATACAAAATGATCTTGGAAGAAAGAGGATGCTATCCTCTGACAAGATAGGTACGACCGGGTGCTTCGACACCAATGTTGGAATTCTGAAGGGGTCTTGTGAAATGAAGGCAAACTTAATACCTTCTTCAAACCTTAAATATTTGGGTCAGTGATCTTGGTGTTGGTACCAAAGAGGGAATGCATCTTATGCTGTTTATGTCACTAACTGCACCAAAAGAGGAGAACTCCTCCCAGGAGCATATTGTACCCTTTATCCCATTCTATGAATTGATGTAGCTGATCAAAAACGAAGAACTCCAAGCACTCCAGAGAAGAGACTCAACATCCGCCATGACACCCACAGGGAGGCTTCAGAAGATTCCTCTCGGCTTCGGCACAGAATTAAAGTGTCTATTAGATTTTAGCAGCGAAGAGAAGATTGTTCAGAAGCTGAGAGAGACTGAGTCAAGCCACTATCCAGTTAGAACATGACACAATCAAGATTACAGGGGTTGTGCATGCTTTAGAAAGAGACTCTTCTGTGTCCTGGTGGGAAAGTCTTTTTGCATACAGCCCAAAAGCCCCATCTTTCTTTAACCTGTTTATACATTCAATCATCTTTCTCCTAATTCTGGTTGCCCTCATTTATATAGGACTCTTAATTTACATAAGGACAAAGGGGTTGGCTGACCAATTACAGCACTGTCAGACAGCATCATGAACTTTTGCGAAGACAGGGGTCAAGGACATAATACTGATACACCCTGCTGCCCCAAAATATTTTATACTTTAAGTTTGATCTCTATGAATCTATTGAATTCTATGCTAATTATGTGTTTTATATCTATGCTGCATGCTTACTTATGGGTGACCACCTACATGGGTGTGCATACATTTACAGTCCAATTATATAGGGTTTGTGACCTACATGTGTTTTTGGATGTGTAGACTAGATATGCTATTTGGCATGAATGTGTACCAGAGTCAATAACCATCGTTTGAATTGAGTTGGGTGTATTGTTTTTAAATATTCTTTAAAGGTAAATTGGTGTGTGTGTGTAGGTAGTCCCAATTATGTCAGTGTGCGCTGTAGGTGTTTTTGGACCCATAGGGACAGGTAAGGTGCCCACACTATTAAAGGTAATTGCCACTTCAACCCTCAGAATGGTATGGCTCATAAGGGATGGATTGAGTGTCGGCAACAGAGGGTGGTATTCCTCCCCAAAATTAGTTGTGCCTGCGATAAGTTGTAAAGATGCGAGTGTGTCAGCACAATGGACTGTCATGTTGACTGGATAACAAGCCAAGTTTAAAGCTGCCCTGGTGGACTCAAAGAAAAACTCTGCTGTTGAATAAATGAAGCAATTCCTGAGTCTGACCAGATAAACTTGGATGGAGACAACATCAGGATAGGCTGTTGACTGACACAGAAAATGTCCGGGCAAAGTTAGGACTCAAAGTGCTTCAATCTAGACCCAAGAAAGAAGATCAAAGCAAAGACTGTTCTGTGGATAGAGATGGTGGGTTACGGTGACTGGCAGTAAAAGTGAACCTGTGGAAACGGGTGGTGTTTAAGTACCTAAATGTAAAAAATACTTCATTCCATCCTGGACCATAACCAACAACACACAGGGTTGAGGAGGTAAATACATCCCAATATGACACTTCCCAATCTGCACTGTCGAGTTCTCAACAACAGGGGGAGTGTAAAGGGAAGCGCCATATAATATTTATATTGATATCTCACATCAACCTATGCCCTATAAAAGACCTTTACAGGAATGTCTATAGAAATGTTGTACAAACAGGAATATTTCTTACATGACGGGGCATGTCACAAAATGCAATATAATGGCCATTAGACCAGGGGCATATTTTTGGATGTTTTAAAACATCCTGGAATGGGCCCACCTAACCTGCCTCATGTACATCTCATGGTAGCCTTGGGATATCTGGCCAGTTCAGAGAGGCCAAAGCACAGGTGGCATTGTCTACAAACATTCTTTAGTATGTGCCGCCTAACCTGTGTTGGTGTCTTGCGATATCTGACCTGGGAGGAGGGTGCGAGGACATTCTATGACGTTACCTATATAAACCAAGAATGAGGGAGTGATCCTTAGAGGCAGTCACCCTAACCGGGAGTAAATCCATGAGGCAGTGAGGATCCAGGACCAAGAAAGAGAGAGACCATCACCAAACTGCTGTCCTGCCTCATCTCCTGCACCAAGGATCCCAACACACTGATAATCGGCTAAGTATAATCATGGGCATCATCTTTCCTCGCTGCAACCTCTACCTTTGCCCCCAACTTCCCTCTCTCAGTAACCTCCACACTCTTTGCTTACACTCCACAGTCTAACCCTATCCTTTAGCCGCCTATCCCAAGACTTACTAACCCCTTTTCACCCCTCTCTACCAAGACCCTGCATTAACCCCTTCTATCCCTGTTAACTGTATCAAGCATTGGCTCTCTCATTGCTATCACAAACTCCTATAGCCTTAGGGACAGAAAGCTGTTCTGGATTGAATGCTTGTGTGAGTGTATTGGTGTGTAATTAGGTGGGCCGGTAAGATATTTTATTGGGTTAAATTGTATTGTAACTAGTATAATGTTAATGTATTGAAGTTTTCTTAGCCATTGTTGTATACACTGCGATACATTGATATTATATGGACATATATACATGTTCGCTAAAGTTATATAGTGTATTAGTGAATTAACCTTTATTAACCCTGTACTGGGAATTCCTTAAACCGTACAATTTACATAGGGAAACAAAAGTTGTTAACCTTTGGAAAAAGCAGGAAGGAGAAATAGTATATAATATCTATATCAATATTTACACACGTCCTCTCACATTGGAACTCCCTTATATCCTTTTACACAGGCCATTGATTACATACATTTGGCATCTCATCATAGAGTATCGAGTAAGTGACGCATCGGTTCATCATGTACTACAGCATCATTATTTATGGGCCAAACCCATAGACTTATCTGGATAGGTAGCTAACCTTTCCAAAATATTTTGAATATACTGTATTAACTTCATTAAAACACGACTTAAGCTACCTTTGTTTTAATTTTTTTAAGACAGCATTTCTGGTAAAAGATATTTGAATGTGTCAAATTACCACAACCACCATTGGATTTTGTTGGTATTTCTCACTAAATTACTACAATACTTTGGAAATTTAATCGATTTTTGCGTTCACTTATATTTCATGCAAGTGTAAGATATACAACATGATAGCTGACGTATACTATAAAATTAGATGTCAAAGTTGTGCGCTTGTCAAGAAGTTACAGAAGCAGCTCATATTGATAGATCCACTGGGCAACGAATCTTACTATGCGGCCATCCTGAAACCAAAAAGGGGATAAGTTTGATTCTGCATGAAGTTCAAACAGAAAAGATTTTTTTCCCCCACTATGTTTCATTATCAATGATTATAATTTTAATTTTCAGGAGCTGTAAAGTTTGTGTAGTTCATTATATAGTTTGTGCCTGTGTTTGATGATAGTCTTGCAATCAAAAATGCTTTGATTTTTGCCCCAATGTTTATACAAAATGACACTCCGGTTTTTCAAGGTTGCAGTGCAGCCCGAGACATTATATCACTAGTCAGAGGATAAGAGGGAGCCCATCTTTGCTTTAAATGGTGGAGCGACTGCTGGGTGGGAAGGAGATCATATTGCAAAGAATTGTAGTGTTGCAACAGCTGGAGGCCCCCTGGTCAGAAAACACTGGTCTATTAAATGGAAGGTGCACAGGTGTTTCAGTGGATGCGATGGCTGATGTGTGGGAGTGAGAAAAGTGACCTTACACTTACAAAGAAGGAACCATAGGACTTTTAGTTGGAGGAATTAAACACCAACAGACAAGGACAGATCCTTCCTAAGCATGTCCACTACTGTCTGGCAGGTACGTACTAAAATCACTTTATGGTGGATAACCCCATTAAGTGTTTTTTTTTCCCCCAGAAATGGATTGTCAAGAAAAACAGTAGCAAATGGATTGCAGTAGCTGTGACATTTTGATATAAAAAAAAAAAAAAAATTTTAAAGTTGGAATACCCCTTTAATATCAACTGGCTCCAGAAAGTTAAACAGATTTCTAAATTACTTCTATTAAAAAAAACTAAATCCTTCCAGTAGTCATAAGCTGCTGAAGTGGAGTTATTTTCTGTCTGACAACAGTGCTCTCTGCCGACACCTCTGCTTGTCTCAGGAACTGCACAGAGTAGGATCAAATCCCCATAGCAAACCTCGAATGCTGTGGACAGTTCCTGAGACATGCAGAGGTGTCAGCAGAGAGCACTGTTAGACAGAAGAGAACAACTCAACTTCAGCAGATAACTATTCGTAATGCAAATTTTTATTGCGAATATCGCCGCATCGTATTCAATTATATAGGAATTGATAGTGTTAGATAGGGTAGGTTAGTTTAGCAGGTAGGTTCTAGTGTAGGGTATATTGTTAGTTGGTAGATATAATCTGTTTTGTTCATGTGAGATAGGTTCAAGTGAAGGGTGTAGTTTAGGTATATAGTTGTAGGCTTTAGTTGCGTTTTTGTTTAGTGTCTGCATTTAAAAAAAAGTTTATTAGTGTTAGTTTTTTACTGTTTAGTCTGTGTAGTGGTTAGTGTCTGCGTCAGTGGGTCTCTTGTTAGTTTAAGTTTTTCCCACTGGTATTATGCATAGTTCAAGTGGGCGATCTGGTGGGTAGGGGAGTCTGTTCCAGTGCTGGACCGCTGCCAGCACGGGGCAGCTCCTCTAGGGTGCAGGTGTCAGGGGCATCTGCCTCATTCAGGATTTTTTGGGGGGTGGCAGCCACCCATTTCCTCTCAGGATGCCAAGTAAGTAATAGCTCAACTCCGTGCCATGGAGTCCTCTGCCACGGCTCCGAGCTGCACAGCAGCACTCCGGCTCCTGTAGGATCAACCCCCAGCTCCCAAGAATCTAGCCTGCTCCTGTTTGACAGCGACATTGAGAGGGACCTCTTGGAGGTAATGCATCAGGCTGAATTGCAGTTCAGTACTGATGCTCAGGAACCTTTGGAAGGGATGGAGGAGGAGGTGGGGGTAAAAGCTGTCAGTACCCCAGTGACATCCCTTCCAACTGGTGCGGGTGGTTTTAGCCAACAAACCCCCACACCTAGTCAGACCCAAGCATCAGCAAGGGGGCAGCAGAGTCAGGTCAGGGGCTCCACATCTGCTGTTCCCCTTAGACCACCACTGTTTGGCCCTGGATCTGACAAAATCAGGCAACGAAGAGGAAGGTGACCCAGAATGAGTGCCACCTCCCTTGTCTGGTGACAGCAGCAGTGATGAGGAAGATAGTAACCCTAGGGGCTCCACTGGTAATGGCAGCAGGAGAAGTCAGCAGCAGCCGCAGCCGCCAGCTCCACCTGTGCACACCAAGGCCGAGGTGCAAGTCAGCATCACCTCATCTGAAAGGTCGGTGCGTAAGTCACCTGTTTGGGCTTACTTCACCGTGACAGCAGACGATGCAACTATAGCCATGTTTCAGCTGTGCCATGCCAGGGTGGGGAGAGGGAGGTCTGTGGATCGGCTGGGTACCACTGCCCTTACCCAGCACCTGAGAGTCAACCACTGGCAGGAGTGGGAACAGATGCAGGGTAGTCGTAGCAGCGCCACCAGCAGTGTGCAGGGGACAGCCGCTCCTACCACTGTATTGCAGCCATCCCAACCCCTTCCAACGATGCATTCCCACTCCCTCTTGTAGAGGTACTGGTACCGGCAGCTAGACCTCTGCCTCCACTGCCGTCTGGCACCAGCTGTCTGTTACTGACACATTTGAATGCAGCACTCCCTACGCCCCTGGGGACCGACGCATGCGTTCACTCAATGGGCTCCTGGCAAGGGTATCGCTCAACATCTGCTGCCCTTCAATCTTGTGGACAACAATCAATTCAGGCAGATGTTGGAGATTATTGGGTGATTATTGGGCCTAAAAGACCTAGTCACCTGCTTTTAACTCCTAATTCAGATGTAACTGTACTGGGGCATATTTTCCTATCCTATGTGTAATAAATACGCACTCAGCTGTGGTAAAAGTATGTCAGGCAGAGAAGTGCCAGGCCGTGCACAGAGCAGTGGCAGAGGCCTAAATTAATCAGGCAGAGGTTGCAGCAGAGTGGGGGCACGTGGCAGCAGGAATCAGAGAGGTCTGAGCTCCCTGTGTCAGCTAGCGGTAGTGTCTCCGCCAGCAGCCATGATTGATTGATTCACTCTGTTGACTGGGGGTGTTGGATGTCACTTGGGATGAAGTGGATGACAGTCTGTGGGTTCCTCAGACTCAACCCTCAGTTGGCATGGGTCTCATACTGATGCTGCCACCTCCAGGCTCTCATTGTGCGCCATATGGTCTCATGCTTTGGAGCTGCTTTTCTGAAAAAGGACCAGGACGACTGTTTCATGTAAAGGAAAGCATGAATTGGGCCATGTATCGTGAGATTTTGAGTAAAAACCTCATTCCTTTAGCAAGGGAATTGCTGAAACGTGGCTGGGTCTTTCAGTATGACAATGATCCCAAACACACCGCCCGGGCAACAAAGGAGTGGCTTCATAAGAAGCATTTTAAGGTCCTGGAGTGGCCTAGCCAGTCTCCAGATCTCAACTCCATAGAAACCCTTTGGAGGGAGTTGAAAGTCTGTGTTGCCCAGCAACAGCCCCAAAACATCACTGCTCTAGAGGAGATCTGCATGGAGGAATGGGCCAAAATACCAGCAACAGTGTGTGAAAACCTTGTGAAGACTTACAGAAAACGTTTAAACTGTCATTGCCAACAAAGGGTATATAACAAAGTGTAAAATTATATGTTTAATATACAATATAACTCATGCAAGGTATTGAGCTAAGAGTATGGTATTTTGTGAAACATGTGAAACAAGATGGATGCCGTGACCTTTAAGTTAAGCTATAGCTGAATACTATAGATAGAATTGCTGAGGTGTGCATAACACACTATACTATTCTAAGTTAGTCACAGGCCTACTATATATGTGAAGGGTAGTAATGTCCAATCAGTATGCAAGTTAAGCATGACATAATGTATACACCCTTAAGTTAAAGATATACTCAAACCAACCCACTAGGAGGAGAGAAATAGATAAGTATATTTATGGATATAAGACTTAGTATAACCACGCCCACATATGTAAAGAACACACCCATAAGTATGCTATAAAAGAAGACTGCAACACCAGGGGGCAGCATCATTAAGGAAGCCTCATTCAAGGAGGACGAGGAGGGCATCATGAAGCAAGACCATTGAAGAAAGCCAAGCTAAGAGGAAGGAGGCGGAGCCAATCCAGTTTGATGAAGGAAGAAGCCATCTTAGATGAACTTTCCATGATGGATCCAGCCCACACAACCCTCAGTTGGTGAGATTGTTCTGAGAACATGCCTGCACTTCCTATGGTTATTGTAATACTTAAGCTAGGACTGTTATTTACATAAGATTTACTAGTTTGTTCTGTTTGCCATATTTGTCTATGAGCCTATAATAAATGTATGATTGTTTACTTAATTTGAAGTAATCAGAGTAATTTATTCCTCTCCAATGGTGACTATACCTGTGTCAATTGAAATTTGACCAGTATAAGAATGTAACATTTTGGCGACGCCAGCCATTCGTCCTTGTTCAGCTTGTACAGGGGGAGAGACGTACGGATGCCATTTACTATACAAGACGAGAACCTAAGAATCTGACGACCATTGGAGAAGGCCAGGAAAAGAATTCAGCTGCGGGAAATTGCTAAAAGAAGTTTCAGCAAAGCAGACTGAGAGACAAGAGGCTATCTTGTGAGTATTGTTTTAATTACTCTATATTATGGTAGACAAATGTAAAATGCAGGTTTCAGACATGTCTAGTTTTAAGTTAGATGTATCTAAAATAGACTTAAAACAGTTATGCTTTAAATTAGTTACAGAATATGAAACTAAGAATACGGAAATAGATGGTAAACTATTTGTAAATAAAGAGAAATGTTAGCTAGCAAATTTGGTACATATGTCACAAGTTTTCCATGATCAAGTTCTGATACATGGGAGTGATAGTATTGTATCCAAAAAAGATATCGCCGTACAATGTAATGGTGACGTAACAAGTCAGAGTCAAAATGTGCCGACATCTGATCTGGATACAGAGTCACAAGCAATGTTTACTACTCAGTGTAGTGAAGACTTAAGGGAGTCAGCTGCTGACATCTGTCAAAGTGACAGGTCAATGCATTTGTTAACAGTTACATCACAATGTACAGGGAGAAGAATGGTTGGAAGGTGATGACGTTGAGAGGCTGACAATGCTCTGTTTGCCATTAGAGATGAGCGAACTTACAGTAAATTTGATTCGTCACGAACTTCTCGGCTCGGCAGTTGATGGCTTATCCTACGTAAATTAGTTCAGCCTTCAGGTGCTCCGGTGGGCTGGAAAAGGTGGATACATTCCTAGGAAAGAGTCTCCTAGGACTGTATCCACCTTTTCCAGCCCACCGGAGCACCTGAAAGCTGAATTTATGCAGGATAAGTCATCTGCCGAGCCGAGAAGTTCGTGACGAATCGAATTTACTTTAAGTTCGCTCATCTCTATTTGCCATATTTGTCTAAGAGCCTATAATAAATGTATGATTGTTTACTTAATTTGAAGTAAACAGAGTAATTTATTTCTCCAATGGTGACTATACCTGTGTCAATTGAAATTTGACCAGTATAAGAATGTAACGCAAAGTATTGAGATGACCTTTTGTTATTGACCAAATACTTATTTTCCACCAGATTGATATTTTGGATTTTCTCATTATGTGTCTCATAGTTGAGGTATACCTATGATGAAAATTACAGGCCTCATCTTTTAATTGGGAGAACTTTCACAATTGGTGGTTGACTGAATACTTTTGACCCACTATATATTATAATTTATTTTTAATATATACATACATATATATATATACATATACATACATACATCTATATATACATACATACATCTATATATACATACATACACATATACATACATATACACATATATACACATATATATATACACATACATATACACATATATATATACACACATATATATATACACACATATATATACACACACATATATATACACACACATATATATACACACACATATACATATATATATACATACACATATATACACATATATATATATACACACATATATATACATACACATATATACACACATATATACTATAATATATATATATATATATTATATATATTATATATATATATATATATATATATATATATATATATATATATATACACACACACATACACACACATACAAGAAAACCACCTATATATCTCAGGTAGCCATCTAGTATTGATTTGCTGTGTTACTCTGTTGCCATGTTTGATGCTGTTTTATTGTGTTCCATATTGGTACGATTGATAACTTCTCTCAGAAAAAAATGCCTATATAGCCGAGTACCTGAAGTCTTATTTTGTTTTGCTAATTTAAAAAATAAATAAAAAGTTTGCAGTAACAGTAAGCAGTGTTTTGTTTTCATTTGCAAAGGTTGTAAAGCCCCATAACTTTGCCCACCTGATGGGAGGGGGAGCACATTCAATCGTAGGTGCACGTCACCTTCTCAGCAAAAGGTCGCAGAGCTGGAAGAAAGGTTAAACCTGATTTTGGCGGGGGAGGGGGGGGGCGGGGAGTAAGATTCTCTCCACTCCATTGAATGGAAATTCTTTAATTCATGAGGTGAATTAAATAGAGAAAAGAAAAAGTTGTTTTAATATTTAGCTGAGACAGAAGTATCCAGTAAATGAAAAAAAATTGCTTAATGTAATTGATAATTATAGTAAGTCAAATAATGCTAATAATGAGTTGATTACTAATAAAAAAAAATTTCCACAGGATCATTAATTTGATGTTTGTATATAGATTTGCTTATTTTAGTGTTAAACACAGCGAGGCAAAGAAGCTGTGCCTTGTGCCAAGAGCCGGAACCAAAATCAAAACATCTAAAATTGGAAGATTCAAGACAAATTCCATGACTGGTGGTAGTATCGTATAACTGGAAAAACTGAACAGTTGTACTAATCCATATTATCTGTTGTCTCATTTGTGACTAATCTTGTCACTGTGTCCCAATGAACAATATATTACTCTTAAAAAGGTAGTCTCAAATTTTGATTGGATTATTATCCTAAATAGACAAAGCCAAGGGCATCGTCAGCCTAGCAGAGATCGGATAGTTAGACTTATTCAGAACTACCCTATAGATGTAGCCAAGATGGTAGAGCCATAGAGATTCATCAGCTGCATCCAAAGTACAGTGCAGGGAGACAAGGCAGTAAGTAAATCAAAAATGTTATATTTAACTTTTGTGGTTCATAAAATGACAGTTGAGTGTAATAACCATTCCTATTTTTTGTTTTTTTTTCAAAACATCTTCCAACATAACCCAAACCCCAGACTACCCCCCCCCCCCCCCTCCCAGACTGGTGCATTGCGTACTAGGACTGGTGAGGCTATTGCAGAGTAATCGGACAATGCTCCCCTACCAGAACCCTCACCTGTGAAACCATCACCCACTACTATTTAAACTACATGTGGGTTGACAGTTCACTAGATGAGATTAGGTAGGAGACACATTGGGGACAAGGAAAAGCTTCTCAGTATGTCACAAGACGCCCTAATAAGATTAGATTAACAAATGACAGGGTTAAGGGATGAGGTCCCCTGGCTTGTTAGACAGCAGTAGGGGATGGTGCTGTCGTGAGTTCCTCAGCTCCATGGTTCCCAATATACAGGGTGGGCCATTTATATGGCTACACCTTAATAAAATGGGAATGGTTGGTGATATTAACTTCCTTTTTGTGGCACATTAGTATATTGAGAGCTTGCTCTTGCACATTAGTATATTGAGAGCTTGCTCTTGCACATTAGTATATTGAGAGCTTGCTCTTCTGAGTGTTGCTGTGTAAGAGGGGGCGTGAAAGAGGAGTTACAAAAACAGGAGTTTGAAAGCAGGAGGTTGAGATCGCTGTGAGTGTTAATTTCTGAACCCACAAGGTCTACAAAAAAATTTTAAGTGTAATTTTGACTGTCTGTTTTTTCCTATACATTTGTGAAATCCCCATAACTAGATGGCCTCCGTTGGAAAATGCAGTCCAATGTACATCCTGTTCAATGTATGCAATCCTTGAACAACAGTTTGAGGGTGCATATTGTTGTGCGAGATGTGTGCTAGTTGTCCGTTTGGAAGCCCAGATCCTGCATCTAGAGGGGCGACTGGCAACAATGAGAAGCATTAACAACATGGAGAGGAGTCTCGTGCTCACTGAGCAGGCACTCTCGGGAATAGAGGTGGGGGAGGACAGTGGGACGGAGTTGCAGGACAGTCAGGCAGTTAGCTGGGTTACAGTTAGATAAAGGGGTAGGGGAAAAAGTGTCAGGGAGGCTAGTCCTGAACTGGCACACCCCAACAAGGTTGCCCGCTTGGCAGATGAGGGGGATGCCATCACAGAGCTAGCAGAACTGCAGCAGGATACCTCCTCTGACCGCCAGGGGGGTGTCTGCTCCAGTAAGGAGGGAGGGAGGAGTACAGGGCAGGCCAGACAGGTACTAGTGGTGGGGGACTCAATTATTAGGGGGACAGACAGGGCAATCTGTCACAGAGACCGGGATCGCCGAACAGTGTGCTGTCTGCCTGGCGCACGAGTTCGGCACATCGCGGATCGGGTTGACAGGTTGCTGGGCGGGGCTGGAGAGGACCCAGCAGTCATGGTACATATTGGCACCAATGACAAAGTAAGAGGTAGGTGGAGTGTCCTTAAAAATGATTTCAGGGACTTAGGACGCAAGCTTAAGGCAAGGACCTCCAAGGTAGTCTTTTCTGAAATACTACCAGTACCACGAGCCACACCAGAGAGGCAGCGGGAGATCAGGGAGGTAAACAAGTGGCTCAGAAGCTGGTGTAGGAAGGAAGGGTTTGGGTTCATGGAGAACTGGGCTGACTTCGCTGTCGGTTACCGGCTCTACCGTAGGGACGGGCTGCACCTCAATGGGGAGGGTGCAGCTTTGCTTGGGGAGAAGATGGCTAGAAGGGTGGAGGAGTGTTTAAACTAGGGACTTGGGGGAGGGAACCTACAGCAAAGAGGGGGAAGATAGTGTAGATAGAGAGGTGGGAATTATAAATGTACCTGGGGGTGGAGCGGAGGGAGGGGTTCGAATAGTTAATAGGAATAGGCTTCATAGGAAAATAAAACTTACACCCTTGAATCCCATTAACCCCAATAACATAAAGGATGGAAATGTAAAGTGTATGTTCACAAATGCCAGAAGCCTAGCAAATAAAATGGGGGAGCTTGAGGCCTTGATACTGGAGGAACATATTGATATAGTTGGGGTCACTGAGACATGGCTGGACTCCTCGCATGACTGGGCCGTTAATCTGCAGGGGTTTACATTGTTTCGCAAGGATAGAATGAACAGAAAAGGTGGTGGAGTCTGTCTGTATGTAAGAAGTGGTATGAAAGTCAGTGTGAACGATGCCATAGTGTGTGATGATTCTGAGGATGTGGAATCATTGTGGGTAGAATTACAAAAGGAGGGAAATACTAAAAATATAATATTTGGGGTAATCTACAGACCCCCTAATATCACTGAAGAGATAGAAGTTCGGCTTCATAAACAAATAGAGAGGGCCGCCCGGGCAGGTACAGTGGTAATAATGGGAGATTTTAACTATCCAGATATAGATTGGGGTCCGGGGTTGGCTAAAACTACAAAGGGGCGACAATTCCTAAATTTATTGCAGGATCATTTTATGGGCCAGTTTGTGGAGGACCCAACAAGAAGTGATGCCTTGTTGGATCTGATCATTTCCAACAACGCAGAGCTGGTTGGTAATGTAACTGAGGGAAAACCTTGGTAATAGCGACCACAATATAGTTACTTTTGACTTAAAATGTAGAAAACAAAGACAGACGGGGAAGGCAAAAACATATAACTTTAAAAAGACTAACTTCCCTGGGCTGAGGGCTGCACTACAGGACATAGACTGGGGGGAGGTGTTGTCAAATACTGATACAGAAGGTAAATGGGACATCTTTAAATCAACTCTAAATAACTATACAGCTAAATACATACCAAAGGGGAACAAATATAAACGATTAAAACTAAATCCTACATGGCTGACAAATGATGTTAAAAGAGCAATAAACAACAAAAAAATTGCCTTCAAAAAATACAAATCTGATGGGTCAGCGATAACATTTAAACAGTACAAAGCTTAATAAAATCTGTAAAAATGTAATAACAGCAAAAATTCTAAACAAGAGACAGGTGGCCAAAGAAAGCAAAACTAATCCTAAATATTTTTTTAGATATATAAATGCAAAAAAACCAAGGACAGAGCATGTAGGACCCCTTAATAATGATAATGGGGAGGTTGTCACGGGCGATCAAGAGAAGGCGGAGCTACTGAATGGGTTCTTTAGTTCTGTATACACTATGGAAGAAGGAGCTGACATTGGCCAGGTCAGTGCTGGTAACACATCATGTAATGTACTGAACTGGCTTAATGTACAAGGTAAGCTAAGTGAAATAAATGCAAGCAAATCTCCAGGGCCAGATGGATTGCACCCAAGAGTTCTTAGAGAGGTAAGTTCAGTAATATCTGTACCCCTGTTCATGATATTTAGAGATTCACTCGTGTCTGGTATTGTGCCAAGGGACTGGCGCAAGGCGAATGTGGTGCCAATCTTCAAAAAGGGCTCTAGGTCTTCCCCAGGAAACTATAGACCGGTAAGTCTAACGTGCATTGTGGGTAAATAGTTTGAAGGATTTATAAGGGATTACATACAGGAATACATAGGGGATAATTGTATTATAAGTGATAGCCATCATGGGTTTACTAAGGATAGAAGTTGTCAAACCAATCTAATTTGCTTTTATGAAGAGGTGAGTAGAAGCCTTGACAGAGGAATGGCTGTGGATATAGTGTTTCTGGATTTTGCTAAAGCATTTGATACTGTCCCTCATAGACGTCTGACAGGTAAGTTAAGGTCTTTGGGTTTGGAAACTTTAGTTTGTAACTGGATTGAACACTGGTTCATGGATCGTACCCAGAGAGTGGTGGTCAATGATTCGTACTCTGATTGGTCCCCGGTTATTAGTGATGTACCCCAAGGTTCTGTACTGGGCCCGCTGCTGTTTAATTTATTTATCAATGATATAGAGGATTGTATTAACAGCTCTGTTTCTATCTTTGCAGATGACACCAAGCTTTGTAGCACGGTACAGTCTATAGAGGATGTGCATAAGTTACAAGATGACTTGGATAGACTAAGTGTTTGGGCATCCACTTGGCAAATGAGGTTCAATGTGGATAAATGTAAAGTTATGCATCTGGGTACTAATAACCTGCATGCGTCGTATGTCTTAGGGGGGATTAAACTGGCAGAGTCACTGGTAGAGAAGGATCTGGGTGTACTTGTAGATCACAGACTACAGAATAGCATGCAATGTCAGGCTGCTGCTTCCAAAGCCGGCAGGATATTGTCATGTATCAAAAGAGGCATGGACTCAAGGGACAGGGACATAATACTCCCCCTTTATAAAGCATTGGTACGGCCTCACCTGGAATATGTTGTTCAGTTTTGGGCACCTGTCCATAAAAGGGACACTGCGGAGTTGGAAAGGGTGCAGAGACGCGCGACTAAACTAATATGGGGCATGGATCATCTTAGCTATGAGGAGCGATTAAAGGAGTTACAATTGTTTATTCTTGAGAAGAGACGTTTAAGGGGGGATATGATAAACGTATATAAGTATATTAATGGCCCATACAAAAAATATGGAGAAAAACTGTTCCAGGTTAAACCCCCCCCAAAGGACGAGGGGGCATTCCCTCCGTCTGGAGAAGAAAAAGTTTAGTCTAAAGGGGCGACACGCCTTTACCGTGAGGACTGTGAATTTATGGAACGGTCTACCTCAGGAACTGGTCACAGCAGGAACAATTAACAGCTTTAAAACAGGATTAGATACATTCCTGGAAAATAACATTAATGCTTATGAAGAAATATAAAATCCCATCCCTTCCCCAATATCGCGCCACACCCCTACCCCTTAATTCCCTGGTTGAACTTGATGGACATGTCTTTTTTCGACTGTACTAACTATGTAACTATGTGAGGGGGGAAATTTTTCAAGATGGGTGGTGACCATGGAGGCCATTTTGAAGTCTCATTTTGAATCCAACTTTTTTCAATAGGTAGAGGGTCATGTGAAAACAAACTTATTGGGAACTTCACAGGAAACACACTGGTGTGCTTGGTTTTAACGTAACTTTATTCTTTCATGAGTTATTTACAAGTTTCTCTTTGTTTACAGCCATTGACATGTCGTCGAGGTTAACACGTGAGGAGCGGATAGAAATTGTGTTGATGTCTGGTAACCGGGTCATTGTACCAGATTTCAATGCAAGACACCCTACGAGACCACCCATCTCCCATGCTACAGTTAGCAAACTGCTTGCTAAGTTTTGTGAAACTGGTTCAGCATTGGATTTGCCAAAATGTGGACGCATTAAATCTGTCACTAATGAACATACATCAGTGGCTGTCCTAGCTTCATTCAGCAAGAGCCCACAGCGTAGCACTCGCCCCGTATGTCACTGGAGAGTGGCAATAGTTGAACATCCCTTCGGCAGATATTAGCTACTCACAAATGGCACCCTTACAAACTCCAGCTACTGCAGCATCTCAACAAGGATGACCCAGATCGGCACACTGAATTTGCAGAATGGACAAAACAAAAATTGGAACAGGACCCTCAGTTTACGCAGAAGATTGTGTTCAGAGATGAGGCAAATTTATGTGAATGGTGAAGTTAAACAAAACCACCGCTATTGGTCTGACACTAACCCACATTGGATAGATCACTCCAAGACTGTTGGAACACAAAAATTGATGGTATGGTGTGGTATATGGGGTACAAAGATAGTGGGGCCATTCTTTATCAATGGAAACCTCAAGGCCACTGGATATGTAAAATTGCTACATGATGATGTGTTTCCCTCTTTATGCACTGAAGCTGGCACGTTCCCTGAGTTTTTCCAGCAAGATGGTGACCACCACACTATGGGTGTCAGGTCCGAGCATTCCTAGATGAACAGTTTCCCGGAAAGTGGATTGGTAGTCGTGGGCCAGTTGAATGGCCCCCAAGGTCTCCTGATCTGACCCCCTTAGACTTTTATCTTTGGGGTCATCTGAAGGCAATTGTCTATGCTATGAAGATAAGAGATGTGCAGCACCTGAAACTACGGATGCTGGAAGCCTGTGCTAGCATTTCTCCAGCAGTGTTACTATCAGTGTGTGAAGAGTGGGAGAAGAGGGTTGCATTGACAAACCAACACAATGGGAAGCACATTCAACACCTTTTATAAGTGGTCAGAAACTTGTAAATAACTCAAGAATAAAGTTACGTTGAAACCAAGCACATCATTGTTTTTCTTGTGAAATTCCCAATAAGTTTGATGTGTCACATGACCCTCTTCCTATAGAAAAAACAAAAGTTGGATTCAAAATGGCCGACTTCAAAATGGCCACAATGGTCACCACCCATCTTGCAAAGTTTCCCCCCCTCACATGTACTAATGTGCCACAAACAGGAAGTTAATATCACCAACCATTCCCATTTTATTAAGGACTATCCATATAAATGGCCCAACCTGTAGAGAGACTTTCAATTCCGTGGCGATATGAGTTACGCCAAACTGTCACTGACAAAATGGCATAACTCCTCGCTCACCCCCCAGCCCCAACCCTATTCCCATTACACACCCCACCCACGATCCCCATTATGACCCCTACCCCCAGGCCAGTGAAAGCATAATTTCCCAGCCCCTCAACCCCAACTACCTTCCCATTCCACCCTTAATCTCCCCACCCCATTCACGCCCCTTGTTCAACATTTTTCCCTGTATAAGTCCTATCAGTTGTCACTGCCACGCAGACAATCATCCAAAGCTATGGAATTTTTTTTTTAGGGTCAAAAGGGCCCCCTTAACACTTTAATACTGAAGAAAATCAGGCCCATGTAGGGGCCCATACCATCTGTTCAGTATTAAGACGTTGACTAGATGATGCCTGGTGACAAGAAGTTCATGGAATGGTATAAGGAGCAAAAAAAAAAAAAAAAAAACACTGATAAAGCAGAACTCAAATCCTATAGTTACTCAAAGATCTGTCTCAGAACATCTTGTTGAGTGATGAAGATAACTAGAAAGAATGTTTCAAAATACATTAAGAGGCTGACAAAAAAAAAAAAGTGTTACTCATCCCCAGGATCAGGATCGCTGACTATAACTGGTGCACGGATGATAAGAAACAGCACAGATTCCTTTCTTGAGAAAGAAGTTGTACAATTTGTAGACGCAAATATAGCTTTTCGTGATGAATCGAATTTACTGTAAGTTCGCTCATTTCTAACTTCTCGGCTCGGCAGTTGATGACTTATCCTGTGTAAATCTGTTCAGCCTTCAGGTGCTCCGGTGGGCTGGAAAAGGTGGATACATTACTAGGAAAGAGTCTCCTAGGACTGTATCCACCTTTTCCAGCCCACCGGAGCACCTGAAAGCTGAACTAATTTATGCAGGAAAAGTCATCAACTGCCGAGCCGAGAAGTTCGTGACGAATCGAATTTACTGTAAGTTCGCTCATCTCTAATAGCTATGAATCCTGCTAAGAGATCTGCAGAAAAACAACAAATAAAAGTGTTCCCCATAAGGAATTAACATTTTTATCTAACACCTAGTCAACAGAAAATTCACCCCTTATGTTGATTGGATAGTCTTATCCTAAAACAATCTTAGGGGCAGAAAAGGTTGACAGATGTTGATAAAATGTATAAAAATAAATACCCCCCCCGAGGACCCTTCAATACTGAAATGCTGGCATTCCTGAGGTCAAGACACCAAGATATCTGGTAACGGATTCTACCGCTTAAATCGCAGAGAGTTATGTCAAATTATTTTAACTTCCTGCTTTATCTTGGGGGAGGAGTAGATTGGTCACAGGTGTATAAATCTTAGTTTGGGACTCAGTTCTGAGCATGCTCCGAGCGTGCTTTGGAAAGGAGGCACTTGAAAGAGCTATAAAACAGAGTTTGAAAGTAGGAGTTTGAGACTGCTGTGTTACTTTCCTTACACTGTAGAGACTAACTCACAAGGTCTACTTAGAATTAAATTTTAATACTGTCTGTTTTTGGCTATTCATCTGAAATCCCCATAACTAGATGGCCTCCATGTTAGAAAACGCATTCCGGTGTACATCTTGCGCACTTTATGAAATCCTTGAACAGCAGTTGGAGGGTGCACATTGTTGAGTGAGATGTGTGCGAGTTGTTCATTTGGAAGCACAAATCCTGGATCTAGGAGCAACTGGCAACATTGAGACATATTGACAACTTGGAGAGGAGTCTCCTGCTCACTGAGCAAGTACTCTGGGGTAGAGGTAGGGGAGGATCGTGGGACGGAGGTGCAGGACAGTCCGGCAGTTAGCTGTGTTAGTCAGAAAACAGTAGAGGCAGAAGTGATAATATTGATATATTAGCTTGATGCCGCAGGTTTAGGTCTCCCAATTCATTAGTATCCCAGCGGTATGAGGGAACCTTGTACTCAGATAGTATTATTAAAACTTCACTTTTAATATAGCTATTAAAAACAACAAAACAACCAAAAGTAACTCACTCGTGCACAAAAATTATTAATATTGCAGACCGCTACCAATTAATGTAGATATAGCTTGTTACTGCATTAATATCCACTTATGGACAGTCCTTTGATTTTTTTCTTTGGAGTACTGTCAGCAATATTTCATTATAGGGCTCTTATCCCCAGCTAATTGTCCATTTTGGGGTAGTAAAGTGCCTCTGGTATAGAGGGAGAAGTGTCAAGGAGGCTAGTCCTGAACTGGCACACCCCATCAAGTTTGCCCGGTTGGTGGATAAGGGGGATGCCATTTCAGAGCTAGCAGTACTGTACAGCAGGACTCTGCCTCTGACTGCCAGGGGGGTGTCTGCTCTAGTAAGGAGGAGGAGGGGGGGGGTAGTGCAGGACAGGCCAGACAGGTACTGGTAGTGGGAGACTAAGGGGGACAGACAGGGCAATCTGTCACAAAGACCAGGATCGCCGAACAGTGTGTGGTCTTCCTGGCGCTCGAGGTCGGCACATCGCGGCTTGGGTTGACAGGTTGTTGGGCGGGGCTGGAGAGGACCCAGCAGTCATGGTACATATTGGCACCAATGACAAAGTAAGAGGTAGGTTGAGTGTCCTTAAAAATGATTTCAGGGACTTAGGACACAAGCTTAAGGCAAGGACCTCCAAGGTAATATTTTATGAAATATTACCTGTACCACGAGCCACAGAGAGGCACCGGGAGATCAGGGAGGTAAACAAGTGGCTCAGAAGCTGGTGTATGAAGGAAGGGTTTGGGTTCATGGAGAACTGGGCCAACTTCGCTCTCTGATACCGACTACCGTAGGGATGGGCTGCACCTCAATGGGGAGGGTTCAGCTGTGCTTTGGGAGAAGATGGCTAGATGGGTGGAGGAGTGTTTAAACTAGGGACTGGGGGGGATGGTACCTACAACATAGAGGGGGAAGATAGTGTAGATAGAGAGGGGGGACTCATTAATGTACCTGGGGGTGGAGGAGAGGGAGGGGTTAGAAAAGTTCATAGGAAAAAAAAACACACCATTGAAATGCATATTGACTAATGCAAGAAGTCTGTCCAACAAAACTGATGAACTGGAGTTGAAAATGTCTGAGGAGAATTATGACCTAGTGGGTATAACAGACTTGGTTGGACGATACCTGTGACTGGGCGGTCAACATATAGGGTTATAGTCGGACAAAACTGAAAAGGGGAGGAGTTTGTCTTTATGTAAAGTCCAGTCTGAAGGCTGCACTGCGGGAGGATATAGGGGAGGGAAACTATGGTATGAAGTCATTATGGGTAGAAATATATGGAGATGAAAATATAAATTCTTATAGGGGTTTGCTATAAGCCACCAAACAAAGGAGCAAATCAAACAAACAAGGCAGCAAATCAGAATGAGATGATAATAATGGGGACTAATTATTCTGATATAAACTGGGAGACAGACCTGTGACTCATAAAGCAAACAGGTTTCTGACTATAGCTTAAGACAATTATCTGTCCCAAATGGTGCAGGGCCCGACCAGAGGGGGCGCCCTACTGGACTTCGTATTAACCAACAGACCTGACAGTAACTAATGTGCAAGTAGAAGGACACCTAGGAAATAGTGCTTATAACAATACATTATCACTTGTTCTTCAATAAGGGAATATTGCAAGGGGCCACAAAAACCATGAACTTTTGGAAGGCAAAGTCTGATCAACTCAGAGAAGCCCTTAACCCCTACAGGACCCATGACGTAACGGTACGTCCCGACACCCTGGGTCTTAAGGACCAGGGACGTACATTTACGTCATGGGCAGTTTTAGTCCCCGCCGTGCGCCGGGCGGGGATCGGAGCGGGATGCCTGCTGAAATCATTCAGCAGGCATCCCGTGCAAATGCCCAGGGGGGTCATCAGACCCCCCCATGTCGGCGATCGCGGCAAATCGCAAGTGAATTCACACTTGCGATTTGCGCGATTCCGGGTCATTACGGGTCTATAGTGACCCGGTGACCCAGAATGTAAGGGGGATCGCGGGTGTCTAAGACAACCACGATCCCCCTGAAGCGATAGGAGTGAGGTGGCACGGGTGCCACCCCTCCTATCCCTGCTATTGGTGGTCTAGACGCGACCACCAATAGCAGATCGGGGGCGGGGGGGGTTTACTTTCATTTTCCCCATCCTGCCCTCCCACAATAGGCAGGGCAGGACGGGGAAATGACGGGGACCGACGCCGAAGATCCACTTACCGATCCGGGCGGGCGTCGGAGGCTGCAGATGACGGAGATCGGCGGGCGGCGATGACGTGCGGCTGGATCCGAAGGGAGCCGGTGAGTTGCCTAGCAACATCTGCAGGGTACAGTTTGAGACCATTATACAGTGGTCTCTAACTGTAGCCCTCCAGATGTTGCAAAACTACAACTCCCAGCATGCCCAGACAGCTGTTTGGGCATGCTGGAATATGTAGTTTTGCAACAGCTGGAGGGCTACAGTTTGAGACCACTATATAGTGGGCCCTAAACTGTAGCCCTCCAGATCTTGCAAAACTACAACTCCTAGCATGCTCAAACAACTGTTGCTGTCAGAGCATGCTGGGAATTGTAGTTTTGCAACAGCTGGAGGGCCACAGTTTGGAGATCACTTTGCAGTAGTCTCTAAAACTGTAGCCCTCCAGATGCAAAACTGCAAATCCCAGCATGTCCAAACAGCAATCAGCTGTCTCGGCATGCTGGGAGTTGTAGTTGCGTACCTCCAGCTATTGCATAACTACATCTCCCAGCATGCCCTTCAGCGATCAGTACATGATGGGAGTTGTAGTTTTGCAACAGCTGGAGGCACACTGGTTAGAAAATACTGAGTTAGGTAACAGAATCTAACTGAAGGTTTTCCAACCAGTGTGCCTCCAGCTGTTGCAAAAGTACAACTCCCAGCATGCACGGTCTGTCAGTACATGCTGGGAGTTGTAGTTTTGAAACAGCTGGAGGTTTGCCCCCCCCCATGTGAACGTACAGGGTACATTCACACGGGCAGGCTTACAGTAAGTTTCCTGCTTCAAGTTTGGGCTGCGGCACATTTTTCGCCGTAGCTCAAACTTCTAGCGAGAAACTCACCGTAACCAGTCAGTGCGAATGTACCCTAAAAACACTACACTAACACCTAATAAAGAGTAAAACACTACATATACACCCCCTTACACTGTCCCCCTAATAAAAATGAAAAACGTATTGTATGGCAGTGTTTCCAAAAGGAGCCTCCAGCTGTTGCAAAACAACAACTCCCAGCATTTCCGGACAGCCACTGACTGTCCAGGCATGCTGGGAATTTAGCAACAGCTGGAGGCACCCTGTTTGTGAATCACTGGCATAGAATACCCCTATGTCCACCCCTGTGCAATCCCTAATTTAGTCCTCAAATGCGCATGGCGCTCTCTCACTTTGGAGCCCTGTCGTATTTCAAGGCAACAGTTTAGGGCCACATATGGGGTATCTCCGTACTCGTGAGAAATTGCACTACTAATTTTGGGGGGCTTTTTCTACTTTTACCCCTTAGGAAAAGGAAAAGTTGGGGCTACACCAGCTTGTTCGTGTAAAAAAAAAAAAAAATTACACTAACATGCCGGTGTTGCCCTTTACTTTTTATTTTCACAAGCGTTAAAAGGAAAAAAAGACCCCCAAAATTTGTAACACAATTTCTCCTGAGTATAGAAATACCCCATATGTGGGTGTAAAATGCTCTGTGGGCGCACAACAAGGCTCAGGAGTGAGAGCGCACCATGTACATTTGAGGTCTAAATTGGTGGTTTGCACAGGGGTGGCTGATTTTACAGCGGTTCTGACATAAACCCCCCCAAAAAAATACCCACATGTGACCCCATTTTGGAAACTACACCCCTCACAAAATGTAATAAGGGGTACAGTGAGCATTTACGCCCCACAGGTGTCTGACAGAATTTTGGAACAGTGGTCCGTGAAAATGAAAAATTGTATTTTTCATTTGCACAGCCCACTGTGCCAAAGATCTGTCAAACGCCAGTGGGGTGTAAATACTCACTGCACCCCTTATTAAATTCTGTGAGGGGTGTAGTTTCCAAAATAGGGTCACATGTGGGGGGTTCCACTGTTCTGGCACCACGGGGGGCTTTGTAAACGCACATGGCCCCTGACTTCCATTCCAAACAATTTTTTTCCCAAAAGCTCAATGGCGCTCCTTCTCTTCTGAGAATTGTAGTGCGCCAGCAGAGCACTTGACGTCCACACATGGGGTATTTCCATACTCCGAAGAGATGGGGTTACAAATTTTGGGGGGGTATTTTCTGCTATTAACCCTTGCAAAAATGTGAAATTTGGGGGGAAACACATTTTAGTGAAAATAAAAAATTTTTTTTTTACATATGCAAAAGTCGTGAAACCCCTGTGGGGTATTAAGGCTCACTTAATTCCTTGTTACGTTCCTCAAGGGGTCTAGTTTCCAAAATGGTATGCCATGTGAGGGTTTTTTGCTGTTCTGGCACCATAGGGGCTTCCTAAATGCAACATGCCCCCCAAAAACCATTTCAGAAAAACGTACTCTCCAAAATCCCCTTGTCGCTCCTTCTCTTCTGAGCCCTCTACTGCGCCCGCCGAACAATTTACATAGACATATGAGGTATGTTCTTACTCGAGAGAAATTGGGCTACAAATACAAGTATACATTGTCTCCTTTTACCCCTTGTAAAAATAAAAAAATTGGGTCTACAAGAACATGCGAGTGTAAAAAATGAAGATTGTGAATTTTCTCCTTCACTTTTCTGCTATTCCTGTGAAACACCTAAAGGGTTAAAAGCTGACTGAATGTCATTTTGAATACTTTGGGGGGGGCAGTTTTTATAATGGGGTCATTTGTGGGGTATTTCTAATGGGAAGACCCTTCAAATCCACTTCAAACCTGAACTGGTCCCTGAAAAATAGTGAGTTTGAAAATTGTGTGAAAAATTCGAAAATTGCTGCTGAACTTTGAAGCCCTCTGGTGTCTTCCAAAAGTAAAAACACGTCAATTTTATGATGCAAACATAAAGTAGACATATTGTATATGTGAATCAAAATTTTTTTTATTTGGAATATCCATTTTCCTTACAAGCAGAGAGCTTCAAAGTTAGAAAAATGCTAATTTTTCATAAAATTTGGGGATTTTTCACCAAGAAAGGATGCAAGTTACCATAAAATTTTACCGCTATGTTAAAGTAGAATATGTCACGAAAAAACAATCTTGGAATCAGAATGATAACTAAAAGCATCCCAGAGTTATTAATGTTTAAAGTGACAGTGGTCAGATGTGCAAAAAACGCTCTGGTCCTGAGGTGTAAAATGGCCTGGTCCTTAAGGGGTTAATATAAAATGGCATAATGTCCTCAAAAAGAACAATACTGACACTAAATGGGAGACTTAAAAATATCTTAAATTCTCACTGTAAGATTTATATACACAAGCGCTACTGTATGGATTTTTAGCAGCTGCCCAAGATTACAGGTGGGTCCCTACCAACCACCCAGTACTAGTTGAATAATTCACGAATACAAAAAATACAGGTGTATTGTAATCAGGCGCTTGCTATAATAAAACATGCGTTGATGTACAAACCAAATATAATGAAAAAATGAATGTAAATCAATTATGCTTTCATAAGTAGATTTATTGAAATAATCATATGAATGTGACCTTAGGCTTGATCGGTTTTTACTGCTTCTGTGAAATATATAAAAAATGCTATATGTTATTATTGCTATATTAACAGAGCACTACTCAAGGGGTAATTACTTCTAATAGGGTAGGTACTGTCAAATCATGGTTTGTTGAAAATTCCGGACTATCAGACTCGCCGATCTGATGATCCGATACACTGAAAAAATGACGTGCATAGGTTAGATAGGTTAGTCTTCCAGCAATGGTACATATACCTCCTACCGATCCGGTACACTGTGCTTGATAAAAGGGTACCTGGTTTTTGAGAGCGGTGGAGGTGAATGTCCGGACGTTCAAATGGGTATGTATTCGGAAATACACCTTCTGAAAGTAGGGTACGCCCTCAAAAAAAAGATTGATAAAAGGAGAAATTCCATTACTAATAGACAGAAAGTGGATAGAAATAAACAACTAATTGAAAGGAGAAGAACCATAAATCATGATTTTTTTTTCGAAAACGGAAGTAAAATCAACAAAAGAGGAAAAAGGGGAGGGAAACGAACCCAAAAAAAAGAAAAGATCAACAATCGATTTGCAAACCGATACCACCGCAGATCAAAAAATGTATAATTTAAGTATACATGTTTTGGCTAAGGAAGAAACCATTATTGCAAAAAGGTTTAAAATTTGCCCCTACTAATCCTCTAAACAAATTCGAAGCATACATAGGAATTATAAAATTAAAGCGCAATTTAACTCTTAAATTCTTTCTAAAAAATCCGATAATAAAGCCTAATCAAAATAAGACCTCTCAAGGCACGAATAATACCGTACAACACACGTCACTAAAAAATAAATCCAAGTTTTACCCCATTAATGAATACTCTGAAGCATTTCACACCTTTGAGCACATGGTTGTAAAGGACCTATGGAAATGTAACAACAAAAATTTCAACCTCAAAATTTGTCCCTGGAGGAAAGGAAGGCAATAAAGAAATTACAGGAAAATAATCTAACTATACGCCCCGCGTATAGTATTGTCTTCAGAGGACTAACATAGGGAATCCCTCAGGTACCTTTGTGATGATAAAACCTATAGACGTTTGAAAACGGATCCTACAGAAAAATTCAAGAAAGCACTATGCACCTTAGTCACTTCGGGTAGAGACAAGGGTATTTTAAACACAAAGGTGACTATATTTTTTCTAAAAATCCAAGGATACCCATTTATTATATACCGAAAATCCACAAATCCACTTCCAATCCCCCCCCCCCCCCCCCCCCGGCAGACCAATTGTGTTGGGGGTAGATTAACAGCATACCTTTCTAGAAATGTGGATACACATTTACAGCCATGCGTGGAGAAATTACCTGCCTATTTAAAGGATACTAACCATATTTTAAAGATTTTAGAAACCGTACAATGGAAGGAACATTATATCATTGGAACTCTAGATGTAACGTCACTTTATACTATTATTGAACATGGCAAAGGACAAGAGGCGGCGGAATATTTCTTAAATTTACAAGGGAACATGTCTGAGGATCAGGTTAATTTTATTGGAAATGCCATTACATTTATTTTAACCCATAATTTTAAATACCATGAAGATTTTTATTTACAGACATGGGGAACTGCGATAGGGACCAGATTCACACCCAGTTATTCAAATTTATATGTTGGCCACTGGGAGAATAACGCCATCTTCCCAAGTGGCAAACTGGGTGCAGGTCTAGTCCTCTGGCACAGATTTATTGACGATGTCATTTTTATATGGGATAAAGGTGAACAAGAACGGTTTTTAGAGAGTATTAATAAAAATGTGTTTTATCTATAATTCACAGCAGATTTTAGCACCACTCACATTAATTTTTTAGACCTTCGCATCAGGATTACAAATAAAATATTACTACATGCATTTTCCGAAAACCAACTGATGGCAGTTATATTCATAACAGCTGCCACCTTCCCCGGTGGTTGGATAATGTTCCCCGTAGCCAATTTCTGAGGGCAAAAAGAAATTGCACAGAGAAGGACAAATATGAAGAAGAGGTGGAACAATTAAAGCCAAAATTTAGCAGACGGGGTTAAAATGAGAAAGTACTAATGGACACAAAGGAACATGTAGGACGAATAGATCAGGAATTATTGGAGGATAAGAAAAACTAAAAATGAATACTTGCAAGAAACTGATGATCATATTAAAGTACCGATCATTACAACCTACTCCACGCAAAGTCACCTGTTCACAAAAATAGTTAAAAAGCATTGGGACATCCTCCAGGGTGATAAAGTGATTGGAGGGATACTTCCAGCCAAACCTACCTTTATCTTCAAAAAAAGAAATTTAGGAAATAAAATTGCTCCTACTGTACAAAACATCAAATCTACAAATCTAGTATAATAAATTTCTCATTAAAAATTGGCTTCTTTCCCTGCCGACAATGCAGGGCATGTATGACAATGAATAATAAAATCCCAATATATACAGTTTATTTACAGGACCAACAAGAATTCAAAATTAAACAACACATACATTGCAAATCCAAAGGAATTATATACTGCATAAAATGCCCCTGCAATAAGTTATATGTCGGCCGTACATGCCGAATATTACCTAAAAGAATAAACCAACATATTTACAATATAAAAAGAAAAAATTTGAGGGGCATCCATTATCAAAACACTTTGCAGATAAACATGGTTCAACATTAAATGGAACCACCTTCTTCGGAATTGAACAAACACCTCATTGGAGAGGGGGTGATTTTTTAACTCAAATGTCACGAGCTGAGAGCAGGTGGATCTTCAATTTAAATTCACTTGCCCCACTAGGACTTAACCATGAATTTGAACTATTTGGATATCTTTGAATATACCAGGAATTTGAAGATTTCTTACCTGCCTTTGAAGGGATAAAAGGATCCCAGACTAATGTAGCCATTAGCTTACCGAAACGCGTTGGCTCTCTTTTTGTCCCAAACGAGCCCTAGTAGTGACGTCACTCACCAGCTCCAACTACATGCAATCTCTTCAAGCGGTAAGTGAGGTAGAGACGCCACCGGCCGGGGCAGTCTCCCTCTAACCGCACGCAACATCAATACAGCAGGATCCGAATACATACCCATTTGAACGTCCGGACATTCACCTCCACCGCTCCCAAAACCAGGTACCCTTTTATCAAGCACAGTGTACCGAATCGGTAGGAGGTATATGTACCATTGCTGGAAGACTAACCTATCTAACCTATGCACGTCATTTTTTCAGTGTACCGGATCATAAGATCGGCGAGTCTGATAGTCCGGAATTTTCAGCAAACCATGATTTGACAGTACCTACCCTATTAGAGGTAATTACCCCTTGAGTAGTGCTCTGTTAATATAGCAATAATATTGGTACAAACAATATAGCAATATACTTATACTACTAACATATAGCATTTTTTATATATTTCACAGACGCAGTAAAAACCCGATCAAGCCTAAGATCACATTCATATGATTATTTCAATAAATCTACATATGTAAGCATAATTGATAATTCATTTTGTCATTATACTTTGCTTGTACATCAACACGTTTTATTATAGCAAGCGCCTGATTACAATACACCTGTAAGATTTATATACCTTATAGGAATAAAATGATTGGGAATAAAAGAAAACCAATACAGAATAAAAATGCTGTTAAGGGACAATAAATGACAAAAATAAAGCATTTAACCTACTAAAACAGGACAACAGTGAAGCAGCATTAACCCCTTAAGGACCCGGGCTTTTTCCATTTTTCCTCCTTAACTTTAAAAAATCATAACTAAAATTTTCACCTAAAATTCTATATGATGGCTTATTTTTTGCGTCACTAATTCTACTTTGTAATGACATTAGTCATTTTACCCAAAAATCTACGGTGAAATGGGAAAAAAAAAAATCAATGTGCGACAAAATTGATGAAAAAACACTATTTTGTAAGTTTTGGGGGGCTTCCGTTTTTACGAAGTAAATTTTTCGGCAAAAATGATACCATATCTTTATTCTGTAGGTCCATACGGTTAAAATGATACCCTACTTGTATAGGTTTGAATTTGTATCACTTCCGAAAAAAATCATGAATACATGCAGGAAAATTTATACGTTTAAAATGGTCATCTTCTGACCCCTATAACTTTATTTTTCTGTGTTCATGGCGCTATGAGGGCTAATTTTTTGCGCCGTGATCTGAAGTTTTTAGCGGTACCATTTTTGTTCTGATCAGACTTTTTGATCACTTTTTATTCACTTTTTTGTGGTATAAAAAGTGATCAAAAATGCGCGTACGCCATTGAACGTGCGGTTTAAAAAGCGGTATATTTTTATAATTCTGACATTTCCGCACGTGGTGATACCACATATGTTTATTTTTATTTACACTTTTTTTTATTCTTGGAAATGCCGGGTGATTCAAACTTTTATTAGGGGAAGGGATAATTGAAAGGGTTAATGATTTTTTTTTTTACACTTTAATGCAATATTATAGCTCCTATAGGGGGGGGGGCTATAACATTGCATTAACTGATCTTTAACACTGATTGATCCATTCCTATGGAGATGAATCAGTGTTTTTGGCGATTGAATGCTCAAGCCTGGATCTCAGGCTTGAAGCATTCAATCGGCGATCGGACTGCAGGAAGGAAGGTAAGAGACCTTCCACCTGCGCTACAGCTGTTCGGGATGCCGCGATTATACCGCGGCGATCCCGAACAGCTCCCTGAGCTAACCGGCACTTTTTACTTTCACTTTTAGCCGCGTGGCTCAGCTTTGAGCGCGCGGCTAAAGGGTTAATAGCGCGCGGCACCGCGATCAGTGCCCCGCGCTATTAGAGGCGGGTCCCGGCTTCACTATGACGCCAGGCCCGCCGCGATGCGATGCGGGGTCACCGTGTGACCCCGCCTTATATCGCAGGACCGGGATCCAGGACGTACTCATACGTCCTGGGTCCTTAAGAGGTTAAAAAGCTAAAATGTTAAATATGTAAAAAAAAAAAAAAACTGCAGCAAAAACCGAGACAGGAAGACTCATTGCCAAAGAGTGAAACTAAAATTGCCAAAATGTTCTTTAACGATATAAATAGCAAACAGGTTAAAAATTCAAGTGTAGGCCCTTTAAAAAAAAGAGATAATGAAATTATAAACGGGGATCAGGAAAAAGCAAATATATTAAACAAATTATTTTCCACTTTATTCATTGAGGAAAATGAATTGCCAGGTGAAATACAGAGAGATGAGGTAAACTGTGCAGGTCACCTGTCTAACCCAGGAAGAAGTACAGTGCCGCCTACAAAAAAATTAAATGAACAAGTCACCAGGTCCAGATGGCATTCACCCCCGTGTTCTAAAGGAATGTAATAGACAGACCCTTATTTTAATATTCAGGGACTCTATAGTGACTGGGACTGTTACCCAGGACTGGCGCATGGAAAATGTGGTGATAATATTTATCAAAAGGGGTCAAAAGTGACCCTGGGAATTATAGGCCTGTTAGAAAAGCCTCAAACAATTTACATATAACTGAGGTTAAACTAAAATGCTATTCTGGAATATCTTGATAAAAATAAATGTATGACCTCATATCAGCATGGATTTATGAGGGATCAGTCCTGTCAAACTAACCTGATCAGCTTTTATGAGGAGGCGAGCTCCAGACTGGACCAGGGGCAATCGCTGGATGTCGTATATCTGGATTTTTCTAAAGCATTTGATACGGTGCCGCATAAAATAAGGATGGGGGAGAATGTGTTTAAGTGGGTAAGTAACTGGCTCAGTGATCGGAAACAGAGGGTGGTTATTAATGGTACTTATTCTGATTGGGTGACTTACTAGTAGGGACCACAGGGGTCAAAAGTTATTCTGCATACATTAATCTATAATATATCAAAAGTTTTTTGGATGAGAGGTACCCTTTAAGATTTTTAAATAGAATGAATTTACAAATCTTACTTTCGTGCACCAGTTGATAAAAAAAAAATAAAAAAATTATATATATATATATATATATATATATATATATATATATATATATATATATATATATATATATATATATATATATATATATATATATAAATATAAATATAAATAAATATACATATAAATATATATAAATATACATATACATATATATAAATATACATATACATATATATAAATATACATATACATATATATATATACATATACATAAATATACATATACATATACATAAATATACATATACATAAATATACATATACATAAATATATACATATATATATATATACATAAATATATATATATACATAAATATATATATATACATAAATATACATATACATAAATACATATATACATAAATATATATATATATACATATATACATATATACATATATACATAAATATATACATATATACATATATACATAAATATATACATATATACATAAATATATACATATATACATACATATACATATACATTTTTTTTTTTTAAATCTCTTAAAATGTTAAGGGCATTACGCTAAATGCTAAAAACACACAGAATCAATTACGATGGACTATCCCCATAATCCCTCCCATGAGACCCAAAAATGTATAACTGTGAAACAGCTGGGTATTGTTGAATGGTATTTGTATTGAAACAAGGCCTGTGCGCAAGACAGACATTTGTTAGATGATTTTACAACATCACTAGTATATAGTGTGGTTTAGAGATTTTAGCCCTCTCTGCCTCTATTGAGCGGGTATAATTTGCATTCGGTACATGGTCCATTGAATTTTTATATAAAGTTGCAAGAAACTGTAAAACGATGTAAGCGCCGTCAAATATTGTCACTGTGGATCATGTACACATAGAATGAGGAGAGAAGAGGAGCAGGAGCACCCCCTGATCGAGAAATTGTGGAGAGAGAGCGGGAACAATAGCCGTACCTGCACATGCCATGATGTCACGAGGGGTGTGGCCTGGTCGGCCACACCCCTCGTGACATCATGGCATGTGCAGGTACAGCTATTGTTCCCGCTTTCTCCTCAATTTCTCCATCAGGGGGTGCTCCTGTAGCGCCAAAACAGTGTCTGGAACATTACGTTCCGAATGCTGGCCAATGGAGTACCCCTTTTAAGTTGTTAAGGACAGCAGCCCTGCACAACACCAGAATTATCTGCAAAATGATGACTACTTTGTGTGCCTGCTAGTTTATGCTCTGAAAACCGATGACCATATTGGAGGATACAGATTTACCGCCATAAGTCGGGCAGATACACACCGCTTCATCTACACGTGATAATGAGTAGTGTTGAGCGGCATAGGCCATATTCGAATTCGCGATATTTCGCGAATATATGGATGAATATTCGTCATATATTCGTGAATTTCGAATATTCGTTATATTCGAGATGATTTTTAAACATTGCGAATTTTCGGCAATTGTGAAAAAAACTGATTGCGAAAACTCCGTCGCTCGCGCGCATGCGCGCTATTTCATCACGCGATAACAGACCGTTTCCTGGATGCTTGCCAGTGAGATCGCGATCGCGAATAAGCTAAGCGAAGATGGTGGGAAGTAATTTCAGCGAAAGTGAGTAGAGAGTTCTGATTTGTGTAAGTATTTTCACCACTGTTAATTATATTTAACTGCATTTTAAACTAGATTAAAAGTTATGAATGATAACTTTTAATCTAGTCATGATATAAGATCATATAGCGGTGTTTCCCAAACAGTGTGTCTCCAGCTGTTGCAAAACTACAACTCCCAGCATGCCTGTACAGCTGGAGGCACACTGGTTGGGAAACACGTCTGTTGCCTGGACAGTCTGGCCATGCTGGGAGTTGTAGTTTTGCAACATCTGCAGGGCCACAGTTTTCAGACCACGATACAGGGGTCTCTAAACTGTGGCCCTTCAGATGCTGCAAAACTACAATTCTCAGCCTGCTCACTGTCCAGGAATGCTGGGCATTGTGGTTCGGCAACAACTGGCACTTCAGTTGTTGCCGAAATACAACTCTCATCATGCCTGGACAGCATCTGCCTGGACAGTTGTAGTTTTGCAGCATCTGGAGGCACACTGGTTAGGAAACATTGTCCATTTCCTAACTTAGTGTTTCCCAACCCATGTGCCTCCAGCTGTGGAAAAACTATAACTCCCAGCATGCACTGATAGACCATGCATGCCGGGAGTTGTAGTTTTGCAACAGCTGGAGGCACATTGGTTGTTAAACACTTAGGTAACAAACTCTGTTTTGCAACCAGTGTGCCTCCAGCTCTTGCGGAACTACAACTCCCAGCATGCAACTCCTTGCATCTCTCTCCCCCCTCCCCCAATGTGAATGTACAGGGTACACTCACATGGGCGGGGGCTTAGAGTGTGTTTCTAGCTGCAAGTTTGATAAGCCGCAAATTTTCTGCCGCAGCTCAAACTCTCAGCGGTAAACTACTTTGATCCCCTGCCCGTGTGACTGTATCCTAAAAACATAACACTACACTAACATAAGATAAAAAGTAAAAAACACTACATATACACATACCCCTACACAGCCCCCCTCCCCAATAAAAATGAAAAGTCTGGTACGGCACTGTTTCCTAAATGGAGCCTCCAGCTGTTGCAAAACAACTACTCCCAGTATTTACCAGACAGCCACTGACTGTCCAGGCATGCTAGGAGTTTTGCAACAGCTGGAGGCACCCTGTTTGGGAGTCACTGGCGTAGAATACCCCTATGTCCACCCCTATGCAAATCCTCAATCTAGGCCTCAAATGCGCATGGCGCTCTCTCACTTTGGAGCCCTGTCGTATTTCAAGGCAACAGTTTAGGGCCACATATGGGGTATCGCCGTACTCGGGAGAAATTGCCTAACCAATATTGGGGGGCTTTTTCTTTAACCCCTTATGAAAAGGTCAAGTTGGGGTCTACACCAGCATGTTGGTGTAAAAAAATTCAAAATTTCACACTAACTTGCTGGTGTTGTCCTCTACATTTCATTTTCACAAAAGGTAAAAGGGAAAAATGTCTCCCAAAAATTGTAACGCAATTTCTCCTGAGTACGGAGATACCCCATATGTGGACGCAAAGTGCTCTGGGGGTGCACAACAAGGCCCAGAAGGGAGAGTGCGCCATGTACATTTGAGGCGATTTGCACAGGGGTGGCTGATTGTTACAGCAGTTCTGACAAAAAAAAAAAAACACATGTGACCCCATTTTGGAAACTGTACCCCTCATTACATTCCGTGAGGGTGTAGTGAGCATTTACACCCCACTGGTGTTTGACAGGTAAAAGTGATCTGTGCAAATGAAAAATGAATTTTTTTTTTATTTGCACAGCTCACTGTTCCAAAGATCTGTCAGACCCCTGTGGAATATTAAGGCTCCCTGTACCCCTTGTAACGTTTCTCAAGGGGTCTAGTTTCCAAAATGGTATGCCATGTGGGGGTTATTTTTTGCGTTCTGGGCACCATAAGGGCTTCCAAAATGCAACATGCCCCCCCCAAGCAAGATTTTCTCTCCAAAGCACTGTTATCTGTGGTGTTACATTGGACTGCAGGTCTCATCAACTACATCATCTGTACTCAGCGATTAACACGGCGATAACACACTGATAACTCCGACAGACGTTTACGTCATATGTCCATAAGGGCTTAAACAAAAGTGACAATTTACTTGTTTCTTCATGTTGCAGCGCTTCCTTGAAAAAGGTTATGATCAGACCCGCACCCAGACTGTCAAGAAGGACATTGTCCGCTCCCTAATGCGGGAGTTGAGGAGAGAACACGGCGGCAGACATGACCGCATGGCGGTCTTAAAAAAATGGTCGGACCTAAAGAGGCGGCACATGGACCGGGTCCGACAAATACGGGACTAGTATCACCCAGGTAAGGTATTGGTGACAGTTATGTAAGGGCAGATGTAATTAACCCCTTAAGGACCGGGGGGTTTACAGTTTTTTCATTTTCGGTTTTTGCTCCTTGCCTTTAAAAAATCATAACTCTCAATTTTGCACCTAAAAATCCATATGATGGCTTATTTTTTGCGCCACCAATTCTACTTTGTAATGACGTCAGCCATTTTGCCCAAAAATCTACGTTGAAACTGAAAAAAAAAAAATCATTGTGCGACAAAATTGAAAAAATAATGCCGTTTTGTAACTTTTGGGGGCTTCTGTTTCTATGTAGTACATTTTTTGGTAAAAATGACACATTATTATTCTGTAGGTCCATACGATTAAAATGATCCCCTACTTATATAGATTTGATTTTGTCGGACTTCTGGAAAAAATCATAACTACATACAGGAAAGTTAATACGTTTAAAATTGTCCTATTCTGACCCTATAACTTTATTTTTCCATGTATGGGGGCTATGAGGGCTCACTTTTTGCGCCGTGATCTGAAGTTTTTAACGGTACCATTTTTGCATTGATAGGACTTATTGTTCGCTTTTTATTCATTTGTAAATGATATAAAAAAAGTGTCCAAAAATGCACTATTTTGGACTTTGGAATTCTTTCCACTATGACGCCGGGCCCGCCGTGATATGATGCGGGGTTACCGTGTAACCCCGCGTTATATCACGGGAGCAGGACCGAGGACGTACCAGAACGTCCTTGGTCCTTAAGGGGTTAAATGCATGCAGGAGACCGGAACACAAACCAAATGACATCTCTGCATCATTGTGCCGATCACATTCCTTGGAATTTGAGGGTAAAACCTGAACACATGACCAGTGTGCAATTCTTTACCAGCTATAATTTATAGGTTATAGCTTTTTGGCCTCAAACTCTGGAAGACAAGACTATTCCTTTATTGTTAATGAACCAACTATTGAAAAGCTGCAGGTGAAGAGGTGTCAAGGAGGCGACTCTTAGGCTAGGTTCACACTACGGAATTTCCGCCTGCAATTCGTGAACGGAAAATCCGCTTGGAAATTTCCGCCTGTAGAATGGCATTGCTCATTCTTCAGGTGGAAATACTCGCGGAACACATTGCAGTCTATTGGAGACTGCAGTGTCCGCACGGTCCTAGTGCCGACTGATTCAGTCAGCGCTGGCCGCACTTGAATCTCCGGGCGGAAACTTTCTGTCCGAAAATTCCTTAGTGTGAAGCTAGCCTTACTGTATGAGACATTACACAACTTGAAAATAAGCTTCATAGGTTCCCTAAATTTTATACCCATGAAACCTAGTAACTTACCAGAAGCTATGGAATTTTTAGGGTCAAAGTGCCACTACCCACACTTTAAAGGGTACCTCTCATCAAAAAAACTTTTGATCTATTATAGATTAATGTATGCAGAATAACTTTACAATTGGATGTTATTAAAAAATCTGCTTCTTTCTATTTAATTTTTCACTTTGAAGAAATGACCACTAGGGGTCTCCCTACCAGTCCTGGCAGCAAGCATTTCAGACTCATGCTGGAGTCCTAAACACTACGAGCTGCCAGTCTGCTTTGTTCACAAAGGAGAACACTCAGAGCAGCCAGCCTGCTTTGTTCACAGCCTGTTTGGCTGTGAACAAAGCAGGCTGGCAGCTCTGAGTGTTTAGGACTCCAGCATGAGTCAGAAATGCTTGCTGACAGGACTGATCGGGAAAAATACAATAGAAAGAAGCATATTTTTCATTAACATGCTATTGGAAAGCTATTCAACATTCATTAATTCAAAATATATCAAAAGTTTATTTGATGAGAGGTACCCTTTAATACTAAAAAGAATCAGGTCTGTGTGGGGCCTGTACCATCCATTGAGTATTATGGTGGTGAACATATGATGCCTGGTGACAAGGTGTTTATTGAATAGTAACTTTAAAGCAGAGCTCAAATCCTACAGTAAACAATACTGAGACAATACTGAGTAAACAATACTGATGTTCTGAGACAGATCTGCGAGCGAGTGATCGAGATGACAAGGAAGAAAGATCTCAAACACTATAAAGAGAAATGTTGTGATGATTCAATATGATCCTTTTCAGCTCATAACTCTGGCTTCTGTATGGTTATGTACAGGTTTTAAGTTTATCCCTAAAAACAAAAACTGTCATTGTACTCCTCCCAAGCTATTCATTGGTTCATGCAGCATACAGAGAAGACCATCATTCAGCACGCATTGAGTGGTGGGGAAAAGCAAATTGGCCCCTTTTTTTTATTTTTATTTTTTTAGTTATGGACATGTTAAAGGACAGAATTTAACCTCTAAATTTCAGAGCTGCTTTTACAACAGTTATCCTACTTGTTATGAAGAAAATTATACAAATACGCTCAAAAATCCCAACTATGGCCAGTTAAATCAATTTTTTGATTAGAAAAAAAAAAACGAAATCTACACAGAGTTGTGGGTACATATTACTGAGGGCGAGGAGGAGACTATACGCTACGATTTCACCAGTCTATACCCATTTGTCAACAAAACATCCTGTAGGTCATTTAGACATATATGGATATTTTACTTACATTAACCCCTTAAGGACTCAGGGTATTTCCGTTTTTGCACTTTCGTTTTTTCCTCCTTACCTTTTAAAAATCATAACCCTTTCAATTTTCCACCTAAAAATCCATATTATGGCTTATTTTTTGCGTCGCCAATTCTACTTTGCAGTGACATTAGTCATTTTACCAAAAAAATCACCGCGAAACGGAAAAAAAAATCATTGTGCGACAAAATCGAAGAAAAAATGCCATTTTGTAACTTTTGGGGGCTTCCGTTTCTACGCGGTGCATATTTCGGTAAAAATTACACATTATTCTGTAGGTCCATACGGTTAAAATGATCCCCTACTTATATAGGTTTGATTTTGTCGCACTTCTGGAAAAAATCATAACTACATGCAGGAAAATTTATACGTTTAAAAATGTCATCTTCTGACCGCTATAACTTATTTTTCCACGTACAGGGCGGTATGAGGACTCATTTTTTGCGCCGTGATCTGAAGTTTTTATCGGTATGATTTTTGTTTTGATCGGACTTTTTGATCATTTTTATACCATTAAAAAATGAATAAAAAGTGACCAAAAATACGCTTTTTTGACTTTGGAATTTTTTTGCGCGTACGCCATTGACCGTACGGTTTAATTAATGATATATTTTTATAGTTCGGACATTTACGCACGCGGCGATACCACATATGTTTATTTTTTTTTTACATAGTTTTATTTTTTTTATGGGAAAAGGGGGGTGATTCAAACTTTTATTAGGGAAGGGGTTAAATGACCTTTATTAACACTTTTTTCCCATTTTTTTTGCAGTGTTATAGGTCCCATAGGGGCCTATAACACTGCACACACTGATCTCTTATACTGATCATTGTTATCCCATAGGGACCTATAACACTGCACACATTGATCTTCTACACAGATCACAGGCGTGTATTAACACGCCTGTGATCAGCGTTATCGGCGCTTGACTGCTCCTGCCTGGATCTCAGGCACGGAGCAGTCATTCGCCGATCGGACACCGAGGAGGCAGGTAGGGGCCCTCCCGGTGTCCTGCCAGCTGTTCGGGACGCCGCAATTTCACCACGGCGGTCCCGAACAGCCGGGTCACTTTCGCTTTAGAAGCGGCGGTCAGCTTTGACCGCCACTTCTAAAGGGTTAATACCACACATCGCCCCGATCGGCGATGTGTGGTATTAGCCGCGGGTCCCGGCCGTTGATGAGCGCCGGGACCGACGCGATCCCTCTTCATTTCGCGGGAGCCGGCGCAGGACGTAAATATACGTCCTGCGTTGTTAAGGGGTTAATAGCTACATTGGTATTGCCCAAGTTAGGGTTTAAGCTCCCCCAAGAGACTTGTTTTTTCTAGTCCTTCCTGTGAAAATAAAAAATCTAATAACTCCCCTTTGTAACACATATGCTATAGATTTACAGGGAGATGACTGCATGCATAGCAATAAACTGCGTCCTCTGACAGGGACATTGTGTAAAACTGATTTAGAAATGGCTTTGGAAAAAGGGTACAGGATCGTAGAGATCTATAGATTTTGGAATTTCTCCAAGACAACTGAAAATCTCTTTGTTCCCTACATTAAACCTACATCTTAGGGATAAACGGGAGACGTAAGGTTACACTAACTTGTGCACAGATAAGAAAAATCGATAGCGATTCCTTTCTTGAGGAAGAAAATGTGCAATCGGAAGCTACAAATATAGCTGTGAATCCTCCTAAAAGACAAGTCTACAAAGTTTTCCAAAAATTAGGAAAAAAGTTTGAATAGACAGTTCGCAGAGCCACGATGTATCCCTCGCTAGCTCTGCCTCTGAGTCTGTTTGTAGAGACGCACCCTGAGAGCCGCGTCCCTAGCAACTAACACACGGCCCGGCTCCACTATGTTTTACTGTCACCAACGTGCACTTTGTGTACTAATAGAGGAACGCAGAACAACCCACTTCCGGACCAAGTCTCAATTTAAACTTCACCCGGAGGATCTTCTACGAGCTCTGTCATTCATATTATATTAAAATATTTGAGAAGTCTTTTTTAAATTTAAAGATGCTTTCTGTCACTATTATACAAACTTTATTTGATGATGCCCCTCATGTAATTTTTTAAGTATTTGATCCATTTTACGGTGTATGGCCCTCTGACCTTTTGACCCGACCACCACTGTGTTTCTGATTAGTTTGTATATAAATGCCACGCTGTACATGCTGCTGTATGAATTTGCTAAATCTGAAGGGGTTTGTGCACCCTGAAAAACGCATCATTTTATGTTTTAACTTGAAAAACTGCAAACTTAGTCTCCTCTCCATCACCTGGTTGGGATTCCTTCCACGGACACCTGAGCGCCTGCTTCTACGGTCATTTTTTCCCTCATCTTGCATTGTTCCCTAGACTAATAACATCTCCAAGAGCTAATTGGAGTGAGGGGTCATCCAACTGGACATATAGGGCAGCTGTAACCACCAGTTCTGGGTTTGCTTTTCACAAGAAGCATTGCCTGGTGTGAATGATGCCTTGCACAAAAGAGCTCTCAGAAGACCTACGATTAAGAATTTTTGACTTGCATAATGCTGGAAAGGGTTATAAAAGTATCTCCAAAAGCCTTGCTGTTCATCAGTCCACGGCAACATAAATGGTCTATAGATGGAGAAAGTTCAGCACTGCTGTTACTCTCCCAGTGGGGTGGCTGTCCTGCAAAGATGCAAGGATGGAGCACAGCGTAGACTGCTCAATGAGGTGAAGAATCCTAGAGTGACTGCTAAAGACTTACAAAAGTCCCTGGCATACACAAACAATTCAAAACCCATGTTTGACTGCACAATCCCGCCAGAAAGATCTGGCAGACACTGGAGTTGTGGTACACTATTCCACTATAAAGAGATGCTTGTACAAATATGGTCTTCATGGAAGAGAGTCATCAGAAGAAAACCTCTATGTCCTCACCACAAAAATCAGCGTTTTAACTTTGCAAATGAACATATAGACAAGCCTGATGCATTTTGGAAAACAAGTTCTGTGGACCGATTAGGTTAAAATTGAACTTTTTGGCCAGAATGAGCAAAGGCACGTTTGGAGAAGGGGAACAGAATTTAATGACAAGAACCTCTGTCCAACTCTTAAGCATGGGGGTGGATCAATCATGCTTTGGGGTTGTATTGCAGCCAGTGGCACAGGGAACCTCTCACGAGTAGAAGGAAAAATGGATTCAATAAAAGGTCAGCAAATTTTGGATGCTAACTTAATGCCATCTGTGTGTGGTGTCCCGGTACCATATTGTATACCCTACCTTGTGTGGTGGTGCCCAAAGTCAGAGTTACTTCGTTCCAGTAGCATTCTCCTAGTGGGATAGCCCCTAGTCGCCTCTTTCTTATGCAATTCTGTGATGTTTACATGTATAAATAATTGTATATTTAATTAAGCTATATAGTGTCGCAGGACCTTAGATCACATGACTCCTGTTAATTCTAGTAAGGTGTGGAAGGACCTTCGGAGGTCTTGTGTGGTCACATGGTTAGACCATATTGCCTTGTAAAGTGAATGACAGATGGTATGGACCAGTGAGCTTAAGGCCAGCCAATCCTCGCTCTCTTGTTTACGGATTACCAGACTGACCAGACCTGTTCTATCCTTCAAGACAAGCTTAGGCCTGAAGCCTGCCAGCCTCAACCTGAATCTAATTGTGAGTTACAATATCAATCCCCGCTAAAGCTAGTGCGACTGCTGGACCTAAACTCAATCCCCTAAATCCAGCACTTATTCCTTTTTTAAGCTCTAGAAACTCACGAGGTCCCAACCAACTGACAAACTCCAAATAGACTTGTACAAAAACTGTTTACTGTTTAATGTTGCATAAAAGCTGCAGTAAAGGTTCTGACAGTTTTCTGAAAACCTCCAGTTCTGGACAATCACTTATACCTAATATGGAGAATGATTATTGTATATAATAATCTAAGCATAGACCATCATATACAAAACCAGTCCTGAAAGGGCAGTGGATAATAGTAGGCGATAAAGAATGAGGTACATTGACTGGTAGGTCCATGTATAAATTCCATGAATGGTGTAGCCAGACGTTCAATACAGTAACACAATGTTACAAATGTCACAGTGTTAGTAGTACCAGCAAGCCGCAATAGGTCTGGGAGTTACTCACGGTCTGTACAGCCGGGTTGTGGATAGCTGACAGTCTCGGCAGAGAAAGCAGTGTTCAGCACTGACACCGGTGTGGTGTCCTGCTTCTATACAGATGGGCGAGTCGACCCGGTTGTTGTGCGGTCTTGATGGATGCAATTGCAGGTTGGCACGGATGGGCATCCGGCCGCAGTAGTTTGGGATAGATGTAATCTCAGCAGATGTCTGGCCTTGGCATAGTCCCTGGCATCCTCGTGTGGATTCGCTCGCGCGATCCTGTAGTGGTCCGTGTTATAAAGGTGCTGCAGCGCTGCTAATAGGCTAGATTTAAGATTTCTTAATAGTTCATAATAATAAAAGTTGGTGATAACAGAAAAGACAGACTATACGTGTTTCAAGCCCGTAGTCTTATTGTTCAGTAGCCGAAAGTGTATATCAATTAACGGTCTCCTGCTTCAGGTTTATATAAGGGAGGTCAGTGATGTCATATTTGAAAAAAGAAAGACCTAAACTCTGGAGAATTATTCCACAGATCAGGTATATACAGAATATCTATACACATACATGAAAAATAAAAATAAAGTTAGAAAACAGATAGAGAAAATAGAGTCGACAGTGATGATATATTTTGTTTGTAACCAGTTATATATTCGAATATTGTTTAGGCTGCATATTAAAAGTCATATACTGATAAATTTAACAAATTGGTATATGGGGCACAATAAATGTCTCTATAGGTCTGATAGTAATGCGCATTTGTCTAAAATTAAAAGAGTAATATATTTATGCACAAATACGCTTAATGGGGTACTCCGGTGAAAACCTTTTTTCTTTTAAATCAACTGGTGGCAGAAAGTTAAACATATTTGTAAATTCCTTCTATTAAAAAATCTTAATCCTTCCTGTACTTATTAGCTGCTGAATACTACAGAGGAAATTCTTTTCTTTTTGGAATGCTCTCTGATGACATGACCACAGTTCTCTCTGCTGACATTATTATAATAATAACGCTTTATTTATTGTCGTCCTTAGTGGGATTTGAACCCAAGTCCCCAGCACTGCAAGGCAGCAGTGCCAACTACTGAGCCACCATGCTGCCCTTAGCATACATCTGCTATGCATGGTTGCTAAAATGGACAGACATGTCAGCAGAGAGCACTGTGTTCGTGATGTCATCAGTGTTCCAAAAAGAAAGGGATGGTAATATAGAAGAATATAAAGAAATAAAATATATATAGATAGAAGTGTAGCTCACAAAATAATATTAATAAAAATACATATGGATGGATGAATAAATATAATAAAGAGGGATATTTCAAGGATATCTGATGTGGAAGAGTGTGGAATCTAAGTAAAAATAAAAATGAATAAATGAATGAAAAGAATGGATATAAAAATAAAATAAAAATAAATAAAAATGAAATTAAAATAAAATGAAGAAAATTCAAATAAAAATTGAAAAAATAGATAGACAAAAATGTAAAAAAAGTGAAGAAAAACATGAAAAATAGAAAAAGTATATGAATAGGGTAATAGAATATAAAAAATATAACAAAAAAGTGTATATAAAAAAATATATATGAATAAGAATATGAAAAATTTAGAAAATGTAAAAGATCGAATAAAAAGATGTTGCTTGTAGATATGACATGGATGGGGTCAACCACAGGTTCCGTCATCGGGTCGATAAACGGTCAGCCAATGACTGTTCATGGGGAAGAACCCGATCCACGTCGACTAGAGAAATCCAAAAAGTTCCAATTCGGCGTTGAGTCCCTTGGGGATCAGCGAGTCAAATTCAAAAATTATTTTTGATTCTGCTCGTGACATGTGTGTGATTTAGTCGCTACCTCTCCAGCATCTTTTCAGTGTGTAATGCTGTAAATGTTAATTGTGATGGATCATTATGAAAATCTGTAAAATGTAAGGATAAGGGATGTGTTTTTACACCTTTCTTGACATAGAGACGAGCGAATCGAACTTGACGAACCCGAATTAGTTAAGAATTTCATGAAAAATTCGATTCGCAACGAATACGAATATCGCCGCGATTCTATCGCACGCATCGCTTCATTAAACTCCATTTTACGTTCACCATTTTTTGGGGTGAATTGTGAAGCCCGGGTGTGTACTCGTGCATCAGCCAACTCCAGGCTGTGTCTTTCAGGCAATCTATGGGTTCCAGATGCCACAGAGGTGGGGCCTGGGTCTGGGAATTTAAAATTTTTGGATTGCGGGTGCTACCAAAAAAAGATGGACACACCCTAATCCGTTCAGTGGAGCACGCCTGCGGCCCCGGAAATCTGAGGGCATAACACACCTGGTATTGCTCCATCTTGCAATTGATCGTGCAAAGGTAGGGGGTTATTAAAGTTTCTTGGGTACTGCTGAGGCCTACTCCTGACTGCTCCTGGTGTAATGTATGGGGTAATTAAACACTCTTGGGTAGTGTTTTTTTATTTACTGATAATTTTATCGGTAATAAAATTGAATTTTCCAGAATGCTAAGCGTTACACAACGAAACGCTGGTTACGTGTGATTTTTTTATGAAAATAAAAAAAAAAATAATACGGACAGGGATTAACACTGCTTCATCATTTTGGGCGAAAAAAGTCCTTTGGTGATCTGATCTTTTGGAGACAGATGCGCTTACACACATTGAATTCGTTTTTGTAAAAAAAATATCAAACATTGTGCGGTTTATTATTTTTGAGAAGAATGTCTTTGGGTGGTCCACCGTCCTGCATTATAGAGTCTTGTGAACTGTTGGATATGCGCTTGTTCTTACACAAAGGTATTTCTTCAAAAAACAACAACATTTTAGACATTTTTTTAGAGGGGATTGTGAAGCCCGGGTGTGTACTGGTGCATCAGCCAACTCCAAGCTGTGTCCTTCAGGCAATATATGGGTTCCTGATGCTGCAGAGGTGGGGCCTGGGTCTGGAAGTTTCTAATTGTGTTTTTTTTTTGGGGGGGGGATTGTGAAGCCCTGGTGTGTAGTGTACTAGTGCATCAGCCAACTCCACGCTGTGCCATTCAGCCACTATATGGTGTCCTCATGCTGCCAACACCTCCACGCTATGTCATTCAGTCACTATATGGTCTCCTGACACTGATGCCACCACCAGGCTCTGTCATTGTGCTGCTGTGCGGCAGTGATTCTAAGAGCAATGCCGGTAATCTGCATGTTATTCTGAATAACAGTATTATTTCACTACCCCAGCACACTCCATATATGTGTTTTAGGACACAGCAAAGTGTTCTATACCCCTATAGAGGCTGTATGTAGGCTAGAAATAGCCTTTTGTAATATCTATTCGCCGCGAACAAATTCGGATCGAAACAAACTTTTCGGGAAAATTTGGCGAATCGGCCGAATCGAATTTTTGAAACATTAGCTCATCTCTAATTGGCACCAATGAAAAATAGGTAGGAGGAGTGTCCTTAAAAAAATGATTTCAGGGACTTAGGCCTCAAGCTTAAGGCAAGGACCTCCAAGGTAGTATTTTCTGAAATATTACCTGTACCACGAGCCAGAGAGGCAGCGGGAGATTAGGGAGGTAAACAAGTGGCTCAGAAGCTGGTGTAGAAAGGAGGGAATTGGGCTCATGGAGAACTGGGCAGACTTCACTGTCAGATACCGGCTCTACCGTAGGGACGGGGTGCACCTCAATGGGGAGGGTGCAGCTGTGTTTGGGGATAATATGGCTAGAAGGGTGGAGGAGTGTTTAAACTAGGGACTGGGAGAGGGAACCTACAACATAGAAGGGGAAGATAATGTAGATAGAGGGGGGGACCTATTAATGTATCTGGGGGTGGAGCGGAGGGAGGAGTTAGAATAGTTCATAGGGATAGGCTTCATAGAAGAAGAAAAAAAAAAACATTGAATTGCATGTTGACTAATGCCTGAAGGTTGTCCAATAAAAACGGACGAACTTGAGTTGATAATGTCTGAGGAAAATTATGAACAACCAATCTAAATGGGTTGATAAAGGTACCCTGAACCTGAAGATTTCAGTAACCCTTCATGATTTATAGTTACAGTAAATCACATATATCACACCAATAAGTTAAAAAATAAAAATGTATTTATTGGTATACCCTCATTTGTGAGTTACCGCCTGATCCCCTGAGGACGTCCCCCTGTTGTATGGTTAATACAGGAGGACAGAAACGCGTGTTAGGAGAGTGTGTATAGCTGCTGCAGTATATTGATACTACATGCTGCAGGGTATACTATTGGAACAATTTGATTCATTTATATCAACATCTTGCTAATAAGGATGGGGTGTTTTGGACATATATGACACTATGTGATAGCAATTTGCTGTACAAGCCTTGCAACATACATATTGGCAGGGTTATATCACATCATTGGATGTGAGACGTGGCTGTATGTAGTTATTTGGGAATCACGTATTATTTCTTTGTGGTGGATTTAAATGCATATCATTAAAAATACATTTTAGGCACTCACCCCCCCCCCCCCCTCTCTTATTCTTTATATATTTGCTGTGAATTATGGTAACACGTCTGCATATTACCTCCATTGTATATGTGAGTTGCAAGAATTGATAAAAACAGCAAATACCCTAAGAGGGGAACCAGATTTTACTTCGGACTCAGAAAAGATAAGAAACCAGTGGAATAGGTCCCCTTACCGCACTAGATACGGTGGGACAAGATGGAACAACAATTCCCGCAATGGTGCAGAAGGGGAAGAGGAAGGGGCTTTTCATATCCACCTGGATCCAACTACACATCTGGACCACAGCTTCCTCCTCCCTACCACACATTGGCCCTACTACTGGATCATCCTCTACAGCTTCCTCTTTTTTGGACAAAGCAACTGTTGAACAACTACAACGGACGGAGAACTTGCACCACAAGACAAACTGATCAATCTGTCTAGATACACCCTAACGGCAAGTGAGATTTCAGTCCTGAAAAAAAAGGACTCTTTTGTTCTAGTCACTAAACTTATATCTTTTATCCAGTCAAAAGAATTTGATCTTTTTGGTCGTAAATTGAAGTGGAAGAAGTTTTTTGCATTACAGGATCTCCGTACTTTTACAAATTTGGGAATAGACAAATGATAGAGGGTGTTTCAGCCTTAAGCTCTCTATTGTCGGATAAAGAAAGAATTCCAGGTGAAGGACCCTTTTCTTTATGTAAACCAAAAAGTACAAGATACCCACCAGTGGGTGATAGGTATTGCATCAATACTTTTATCGATTTAGTCCCCTTAGATTTTCCCCGATGGACCCCGATGAGTACATAAGGATGTGCCTACAGATACTCAAGGACTCCACCACATATCAGGTTCTACATTCTGATCCTACCGTCACCTTTCAAAAATTGAAAACCATACTAACATCTGCAAAACTAAAACTTATTGATTCTAATTAATTTGACTTTATTTCATCTCCATCCTCGTTTGGCTACATTTTATGATTTACCAAAAGTCCATAAAGGACTATCTCCACTTAAATGTAGGTCAATCATCTCTGGCATAGGGAATCTAACTCAGAATGTAAGCATTTATCTAGATCAGATCCTATGACCTTTTGTTTTGAGTTTACCTTCATACCTTAGTGACAACAGACCTTCTCCTTAAATTGGAGGACATTACCATGGAAGACCATCATTGGCTCTTCTCCATCGATGTAGAAGCACTGTACAGTTCTATACTGCACACAGCCGGTTTAGCAGCCGTTTATTACTATCTGAAAAGAAGAAGCGTTCATATGATCCCACTTAGTTATGTGTCAATACAAAGGAAAGTAAGGAGACAAATTCATTAAGTTGTCTTCAATCAGATGTACCACCAGCTCAGGGGTACAGTTATGGGGAGCCCAGTGGCCCCCAACTATGCCAATTTGCTCCTGGGCTGGTGGGAGGAGACAATTTTTAATGACCCCCAATATCAAGAACATCTGTTTTGGGGGAGATCTATAGAAGATATTGCCTTTATCTGGTCTTTGTCTAAAACACTCTTCGCCGAATTTCTAACAAAGCTAAGCATCAATTCCATTGGTCTCAAATTTACATATGAAATGAATAAAAACTGTCTTACGTTTTTGGATGTGTCACTTAAAACCTATTTACACAGGAGGTTTGGACACAAGTATATATAGAAAGCCCACCTCAGGAAACAACTTCTGTCTGGGATAGCCATCACCCAAGACCCTTGAAAAAGGGAATTCCCAAGGGTCAATATTACAGGGTTAGGAGAAACTGTTGCTCTGAAAACACATTTAAAACTGAAGCTCAGGATCTGAGAATATGATTTAAACAACGAGGATATCCTGATAGGATATTAATAGAAGCATACCAAAATGCCAAAAGTACTGAAAGGATGCTACTCTTACGCCATACGGAGCATGTATCTGGAACAACCATGGCGCTACGTATTATTGGGACTTATGATGCAGCGGTTGATAAAATACACCAAATTTTAACAAAATACTGGCCCATTCTTAAGTCTGATCCAATGATAGGTAAACTAGCAAAGGACAGAGTGATAATTACCCACAGAAGAGCACAAAATCTGGGAGATACCCTGGTACACAGCCATTTTGTCCCTCCTACAAAGCCATCAACTTGGCTTAGACACATCATCACCGGGAGATAGATGTAATTTCATAAAAGTCTCAAAATCCTTTAAAAGATAGTGATGCTAAAAAATGCAAAAACGTTCACTATGCTAATTGTAAAACAACTGGGGGGGGGGGGTGATCTGCCTTGCTACATGCCCTTGTCCCTTGGGCCATGTAGGTAAAACCCATAGGGAACTCCGCCGGCGCATCCTAGAACACATCGGCGACATAAAACAAAAAAAGGGATAAGATTTTGTCCAACGATATACATACCATTCTGAATCACCACTATCATTTTTCAGGTGATCGAGGTATACAAGAAAAACAGCAGAGGAGGAAACATGATCAATTATTGTTAAAAATGGAGAGGTGGATCTACTACGTCCAAACGGTGACCCCATGTGGTCTAAAATGAGTCCTAATCCTTTAAAGCATTTACTTAGGAAGCCAAGAACATCTAGCTTCCTCCCCCCACCCACCCACCCCTGTCAAAAAACTGGTCTTTCCCTTTTGTGCTTTATTCCTCCACATCCTGGTCATCATCAAGATAATGTTTGTCTGGTTTGTAAAATAAGTTCTTTCCTAGCCCTGTTAATCATCCAACACCGTTTTTCCCGCAATTTTTTGCATCTGCTATGGTGGTTGATTAGGGTTTGCTTTTGTCTTTTGCTGTTTGGAATCATTTTATATTCATTCTAGGCCACAAATTATTATTTTTTTTTAAACACCCTCCTGTTATTAAGTGGTTATTTATTCAATTTTTTTTAAATACTAAATTTAGTACCTACATGCCATTACCCCTATTTGCCCATATGATGCCTTCATTGCTTCTTAGGATAGATCCCTTAGACATATTCCAGCACATTGCATGCATTATGTACACTCGGCATATTTTTTGTGTGTCCGAGTGGAACGCATTTGCGTTCCACTGGGCCAACATAATAGAAAATTTGGCTTTTATCATGTGGAATGCATATGCACTTCAGTATCTAGGGTAGACGTCATTTCAGGTCCTGGACTTACGATACATTATCTCCAGCTGTGTTGTGGAGCGCAAAATGCGCTCCAACACATAGCATGGACGTCACTTCCGATCTTGCGCACGGCCCCATATAAAGTAGAGACGAACATTCCTCTAACTTCAGTGGCGTCCAGCCATCAGGAGCAGCTACATTATCATGGCCGTCTGAAGCATTGAGGTATCCAATGCATTCAGTTTTTATTAATTTCATGTTCTGCCACTGCATCTCCACTATACTGCCAACTGGGTCAATGGTAGATTAATCCCTATATGTGTAAACCTTGATCCTTGCCAGCAGTTGTGATTAAATCTATCATGACAGTCACTGAGTCTGTGCTGGACTTGGCCCTTTGCTGTGACTTTTTCCATCGTGGCAGTCAGTGAATTTGGCTATGTGACCCCCTCCTTATATCTTGGATGTCTCCTCTTTGTGACTAATGTAGGCACCTTTCTGTACCTTCAAACCTATTCGTGTGAAACATGTGTTATGGTACACAGAAAGGCCATCTATATCTGGGCATAAATTGGAGGGCTGCTGTGCCCCACTACACTGAAACTAGGGCTGGGCGGTATGACCAAGTGCGTGTATCACTGTATTTTTGAAACTTTTGGTGGTTCCACGGTATATAACTATTTCCTCCCCCCCAAATTAATTATCAGCCCAGCGCTGCCCCCATCGGGGTAAATACTCACATATCACCCGCAATCGCTGCTCTCCTCGTCCTCCTGCTTGTTGCGGCCACCGGCGCCGACACTATACTGAGCGGTATCCCTATGCCCACGCTGCAAAAGGTAAACAAATTAACGCATGTTCCTACGTTGGCCTTACGCTGGGGACGGGAAAGTCCGACAGCCGTCAGCCTATCACCAGCCGCAGTGATGTTCCGCCTCGGCCGGTGATAGGCTGAGCCCAATGTCATGTAAGGAGCTCTGGACGCCTTCTTATATGACAGTGAGCTCAGCCCATCACCGGCCGAGGCGGAACATCGCTGCTGCCGGCGATAGGCTGACGGCTGTCTGACGTTCCGATCCCCAAGAAGCAGGTGAGGCTGGTACCGGACCAACAGGAGGCAAGTTAAAGTTTTTGTTTATTTTTGCAGCCCACGCATAGGGATACCACACAGTATGGAGTGTCAGCGCCGGCAGATGCAACAACCAGGAGTAAGGGGAGGGCAGCGCTTGCGGGTGTCATGGGAGTATTTACCCGATGGGGACAGTGCTGGGCTGATAATTGGGGATTGGTGGGCAGAACAGCGTTTGCAGGTGACGTGATTAGTTCCCCGATGGGGACAGCGCAGCGCTGATAATTGGGGGGGGGGGGCAGAACAGCGCTCGCAGGACACGCAGTGCTGGGCTGATAATTCATTCCCGAGGGGGAAGGGCCAAACCGGAATTGCGGTGTGGGTTAAAATTCATATCCTTCAGCTCAAAAATTTTGGTATTCGGTATGAACCGGTATACCTCCCAGCCCTAACTGAAACCCTTGTGTTTATTGCCTTCTCCTAGCACAAGGAGTATACCTGTCGTGACGCATCTACTTACCTTTATAGCTCCACCCTATCATCATGTCTCATTATGTACTTCTTCTAGGTAAGTGGCAATTTATTCTTTGGCCACTATGAAAAACATGCAGCTAATAGGGTGTATAATTGATTGCCTATATACCGTATTTATCGGCATATAATACGCATTTTTTTAGGCCAAAATGTTTAGCCTAAAGTCTATCTGCGTGTTATACGCCAATAAGCCGCTGCAGTTCAATTATTTAAAGCGGGCTCTTTAAATCAATGAACTGCAGCGGCTTTTGCAGGTCCAGAGACCTGCCATCGCAGCTCGCTTCTGTGCCACTGCCCCATTGCCTCCCCCAACCCCGGTTTTATAATTACCGGTTCCCGGGGTCCACGCTGCTTCTGGCTCCGGTGATCGCATGCGTTGTTGCTATGCGCTGAGCAGCGCAATGACGAGTGACTTCTTCAACGCAACGTCACCGTCAGTGGCCTAGCGCACAGTGACCGCTAAGGACGCCTCCGGAGCCAGAAGCAGTGTGGACCCCGGGAACAGGTAATTATAAAACCAAGGATGGGGGAGGTAATGAGGCAGCAGCGGCAGCAGTCTCTGGATACACAGGGGAGAGAAGCAGTGGCAACAGGACTCTAGACCCCAGGAAAGGCAGGGGGAGCGAAGCAGGCAGCGACGGCGGTCTCTAACCCCGCAAAAGCTGCGCTTCTGCGGGGTCAGAAACATTCCATCAGGATATACACATGCACACATTTTACCAAGGATATTTGGGTAAAAAAACTTTTTTAGCCAAATATCCTTGGAAAAATTAGTGTGCGTGTTATAGGTCGGTGTGTGGTATACCCCGATAAATACGGTATACTGTTTTACTTATAGGAGCATTATAAAAAAAAAATCGGTGATTTATTATTGGAAAATTTTATTGTGGACTGTGCAATATACTTATCTGTGGATTTTTGGTTATGGTAAGCTGCAAGTTACCATTGGGAACATAATTATGTAGAAATTATCAGAAAAAAATTCATTTTATGTAATTTCTTTGCAGCACCGACCAGGATCCACCTTTAAAGGCATCCTATATCAAGCCTGAGCTTTAAGGGCTATGTGAACCTATTTATGTTATTTTTGGTCCACAAGTGATTTATGTATGGCTAAACATTAGGTCTTCTGTTCTCTGCCTTACTAATACCCTATATTCTGACTGCAAAGCCACTTCCAAACCTGACAGACTTGTCTAGCTCCTTCCAGACTGCCATTTTCTGACAAACTCCACCACTAATCTACTAACTATTGTCTAACCATATGGATTCATCTATGGCTAGTAAAAATAACCTTCGTTATATCACTCATGATAATTTGTATATAATTATATCCAATTTATTTTATCTTGTAATAAGTGTACTGCTGTACCTTTTAGATCCTTTTGTGGCTTCCTTCTGATCCCTGATGAGCCCTTGCTATCACAGGGTGAAACACGTTGGTTAAGAGATCTGCCACAATGAGTCTAATTTTTGTATATGTAAATCTGTTCCCCTTCCCCAGTCCACACTTAGTTTAGGGAGGGTCATATTCCTCTGTTAGGGATAGTACCATTGTTAGAATGAGTACTCACCTGTATCCTATATCCCTTTCCCCCTCATGGAAACCATGTTTCCAATGGTGCATTGTGAACAATTTTTTAAATTTTTTTTTAAACTAAATTATTTTTATTTTAAATTTTTAAACATATCAATGAAAATAACAAGCAATCATAGCAACACGGGCAATGCCCACAAGGATACAGGATGGGATAAACTGAAGGCTAGCTACAAGCCACTGTGGCATACCAACAAACTGACAATTCGATAGCTAGTCAACATAAGGCACATTCCTGTACATGAAAATAATAATTTACCGAGCCCAGAGGGCAGCAAAAACAACAGGGGGAATGGAGGGGAGAGATAAGGGAAAGGTAGGGGAATACACTGAGGGACCACATAGACGAACACCAAATGAAACAAAGGAGACAGGACAGGAGAAAGAAGAAAAAGAAAATGAGAAAAAGAAGTAGGGAGGGAGACAAGCTCAACAGGTCAAGGCAGTTGTTGGTCAGAGAAACAATCCCAAGGTTCCCAAACCAAGAGAAAGGAGGGGATAGTGTAATTAAGCAAGGCCGGAAGGTACTTCAAGGAACGGATCTCTTGGATGTGTGCCAGTAGATCAGACTCAGAGGGGGGGGGGGGAAGGTTTGTTTCCAACATTTAGCAATTAGAGTTTTGACAGCCATGGCACAAATTTTTGTAATGTTTTAATTGAAGTAAATGTTAATTTTTATTTTTTACCTTATTGGTGTGATCCATGTGATTTACTGAGGAGAATTATAACATCGTAGGTATAACAGAAACTTGGTTGGACGATGGCTATGACAGGGCAGTCAACATACAGGGTTATAGTCTATTCAGGAAGAATCGGACAAAGCGGAAAGGGGAGGAGTTTGTCTATGTAAAATCCAGTCTGAAGGCCGCACTGCCGGAGGATATACAGGAGGGAAGCGATAATGTGGAGTCATTATGGGTAGAAATATATGGAGATAAAAATAAAAAATAAATTCTGATAGGGGTTTGTTATAAGCCACCAAACATAATGGAAGATGCAGAAGATCAATTACTGAGGCAAATAAACAAGGCAGCAGATCAGAATGAGATGATAATGGGGGACTAACTATCCTGACAAAACTTGGAGACTGAGACCTGTGAATCTTAAAGGAAACAGGTTTCTGACTATAGCTAAAGACAATTATCTGTCCCAAATGGTGAAAGGCCCGACTAAAGGGGGTGCCCTACTAGACTTAATAACCAACAGACCTGACACCTAGGAAATAGTGATCATAATACAATTATAACTTGTTCAATAAAGAAATCTCTCGAGGGGCTACAAAAACAATGAACTTTAGGAAGGCAAAGTTTGATCAACTCAGAGAAGCCCTTAATATAAAATGGGATAACGTCCTCAAAAACAAAAATACTGACACTAAATGGGAGACTTAAGAATATTTTAAATTCTCACTGTTAGACCCTTTTATTCCCATAAGGTATATAAATCTAAGGAATAAAAGAAAACCAATATGGATGAATAAAAATGTTAAGGGGGAAATAACTGACAAAAATTAAGCATTTAAACTACTAAAACAGGACGACAGTGAAGACGCATTAAAAAGCTATAGAGAAAAATGTAATATATGTAAAAAAAAAAAAAAAACTTAAAAGCCACAAAAATAGACAATTTCACTGTTTGGCAATGAGTCTTTCTAACCCCAAAATGTTCAACTATTTAAATAGCAAAAAAGGTCAAGAAATGAAAGTGCAGGTCCTTTAACATATTTTGCTTTTTCCTGATCCCCATCTAATTTCTTCCTCCCTTTTTAAACAAATTCTTCTCCACTGTATTCACTGAGGAAAAGGAAATGACTGGTGAAATACAGCGATATAAGTTAAAATCCCCAGTACAGGTCACTTGTCTAAGCCAGGAAGAAGTACAGTGCAGCCTACAAAAAAATCTAAATAGACAAATCACCAGGCCCAGATGGGATTCACCCCCGTGTTCTAAAGGAATTAAGTAATTTAATAGACAGACCCCTATTTTTAATATTCAGGGACTCTATAGTAACAGGACTGGCGCATGGCAAATGTGGTGCCAATATTGGGTGACTTACTAGTGGGGACCACAGGGGTCAGTCTTGGGTCCTGTTCTACTTTACTATTCAACCCCTCTACAAGGTCATTAATAAATATAAAGTAGCTATCTTTGCAGATGATACTAAACTCTGTAAAGCTGTAAACACTACAGAGGACAGTGCACTGTTCCAAATGGACCTGGATAGGTTGGAGGTTTGGGCTGGGAAGTGGCAGAGGAGGTTCAACACTGATAAATGTAGGGTAATGCACATGGGGAAGAAAAATCCAGGCTGAGATTATGTATTAAATGGGAGCACACGTGGGACGATTGACATGGAAAAGGACTCTGGGGTCTTAGTTATCAGTAAATTTAGCTGTAGTGACCAGTGTCGGGCAGCTGCTGCAAAGGCAAATAAAATCATGGGGTGCATCCATAGGGGTATAGATGCCCACGACAAGGAAATAATTCTACCGCTGTACAAATAACTAGTCAGACTACACACAGAATACTGTGTACAGTACTGGGCCCCAGTGTACAAGTTATGTAGTGGAGCTGGAGAGGGTTCAAAGACGGGCAACCAGGGTAATAGGGGGAATGGGAGGACTACAGTACCCAGAAAGATTCAGAATTGGGGGTTTAGAAAAAGGAAGGCTTAGGGGCGACCTAATAACTATATAAATATATCAGGGGACCGTACTGAGATCTCTCCCATGATCTATTTACACCCAGGACTGTATCTATAACAAGGGGGCATCCTCTATGTCCGGATGTAAGGTTTCTACACCAGCACAGACAAGGGTTCTTTACTATAAGAACAGAGACTATGCAACTCTCTGCCAGAGGTGGTGGTCATGGGGAACAAAAAATAAAATAAATTTAAAAAAAAATGGTCTAAATGCATTTTTGGAGATCATCATCATCATCGCTGGTTATGTATACTAGATTTATAGGGACAACCTACAACCTAGATATACTCCATTAAAGGTAGCACTAAGATTTAGTGACCTATCACAAATACACTCTAGCCTTCTGGGAAGTTCAGGTCTTCAAGAACTATATTAAGCATAATATAGTTCCGAGGGGACTAAGGATACCAACACTTCCCGCCTCAAGATTACGCACACCTACTGTCCTAAAAAAATGGGAAGCGGAAGCCACTAGCATGTCAGATTTTTACAAACACTATTAGAGGAAGATAAGTCTAATTTAGCTCTAGCAGAAATCAGACTGAAAGAACAGAGAAATTGTGCTTAAATTTAAAGACGATCCAGAGTTCACAGCAAAAGAAACAGGCCAAGGGAACCATTGAGAGATTTCAATACTATTTAAAGGAAAGGAAACACATCCAGTTTATTAGGGACCTGCACGAATTTAGGAAGACCCGAGCCTACTCTATTAGAAAAACATACAGAGACAGAGATTTCATCCTCTGATACTGATGGTGGAGAAAGTGAGAGACCACAGAGTAGAACGCGCTTGCGGCGTTAGTCTCTGTGCAGCGCCCCGGTCAGACCCGCTGACCGGGAGCGCTGCACTGGTGTCACCGGTGGGGATGCGATCCGCGTAGCGGGACGCGCCCGCCCACGGGTGGCATCCCTATCTCCTCACCTGCCCCGTCCTCTGGCTGTTCAGTCCCGGCGCGCGAGGCCCCGCTCTCTAGGGTGCACGCGCGCCGGCTCTGAGATTTAAAGGGCCAGTGCACCATTGATTGGTGCCTGGCCCAATCAGTACCTGCACCTTGTATATAAAAACCCACTTCCCCTTCCTGTCCTTGCCAGATCTTGTTGCCTTGTGCCCTGTGAAAGAGTTTAGTGTGTTCCCAAGCCTGTGTTCCCAGACCTCCTGCTGTTGCCCCTGACTACAACCCTTGCTGCCTGCCCTGACCTTCTGCTACATCCGACATTGCTCTTGCCTTGTCCCTTTGTACCGCACCTGTCTCAGCTGTCAGCTGGGGTTGAGTCGCTATCGGGTGGAACAACCTGGGGGTTACCTGCCGCTGCAAGTCCATCCCGCTTTGCGGCGGGCTCTGGTGAACACGAGTAACCCCTTAGACTCAGTTCCCCTGGTACGGCCAACGCCATCACCCCACTGACACAGAGGATCCACCACCAGTGTCCTCGCTGCATGCCAGTCTGGATCCTGACATTGTTGTTCCAGCAAAGAAGTTAAAGAGTTAAAGTTAAAGTTAACCTTTGCAGTGCTAATACAGAGTCTGCGTGGAAGTGACTTATCAAGGGATGTCAACCCTTGGCTGTCAAGGACTGAGTGGATTGTTTCTATTACAAACCACTTCAAAGACCCAACTGAGAAAAGATGATCTCAAGAATTGAAGCATAGAAAGTAAAAATGTACTATTGGTAAAAATAATTCAAGGACAATGACTTATTTTTCAAGTTTTTCTATTCCAAGGACTTTTATGGACTGTTAAATTGATCTTCTAGATTTTAATTTTTCCAAGACCCAAGAGAAGAAGAAAAGATCTAGATTAGATTTCGGTATTAGTTAATGTTTGTGAAAAATAAATTACAGTATACCACAACACAACACAATACATTGTAAAATATTATAATGACAAATTATATGGCCTAATATGACATTATTTGTTACATATCATGATATACTATGACATAGAATTGTTAGAATAATAATAACTATAAATATAGAATATCAAGTGTAAGTAAACTAATCAATTCATGATTCATTGGTAATATGTTACTTTATTGGAGGTTGTCTATTTTATTTATGAAAAAAAATACTACAAAGTAAGGATTTGTTAAAATACTATATATGGTAATTGTATATTGTGAAGGGAAGAGTCATATAATCCTATTTATATTGATTTATCTCATATCAACCTATGCCCTATAACAGGCCTTTTGTTGGAATGTCTCACAAACAGGAATATTTCTTACATGACTTGGGGCATGTCATAAGATGCACTATAATGACCATTAGACCAGGGGCATATTTTTGGGATGTTTTATAACATTCTGGAATGGGCCCACCTAACCTGTTCCATACACGTGTCATGGTAGCCTTGGGATGTCTGGCCAGGTCATAGAGAGGCCAAAGCACAGGTGGCATTGTCTACAAACATTCTCTGGTATGTGCCCACCAAACCTGTGTTGGTGCCTGGGGATATCTGGCCAGATAGGAGGGTCTTAGGACATTGTATAAAGTTAGATATATACCAAGCTGGATGAGAGGGAGAGAGAGTGTTCCGGAGAGGCAGCCACCATAACAGGCAGTGAGGATCCATCATCAAACTGCTGTCCTGCCTCATCTGCTGCACCAAGGCTGATAATCTGCCAAGTATCACCCCCTTTCCTCCCTGCAACCTATACCTTTGCCCCCAACTTCTATCTCTTAGTAACCTCCATTCTCTCTTGGCTTCCACAGTCTAACCCTATCCTTCCTATCCCAAGACTCCTTTCCACTCCTCTCTAATAAGACTCATTAACCCCTTCCATCCCTGTTGACTATATCACAAACTCCTATAGCCCTAGGGACAGAAAGCTGTTCTGGATTGAGTCCTTGTGTATTGGTGTATAATTAGGTCGGTGGGTAAGATATTGTATTGGGTTAAATTGTAATGTAAATAGTATAATGTTAATGTATTGAAGTTACCATTGTTGTATACACTGAGATACATTGATATTATACGGATATGTATATATCTTCGCTAAAGTTATATAGTGTATTAGTGAATAAACCTTTGTATTAACCCTGTGTTGGGAATTACTTAAACTGTACAATCTACAAAAGGGAAACAAGAGTAAGTTGTTAAGTTGAGGAATAGTATACAATATTTATATCAAGATATTTATACATCCTTTATCATTGGCGAGCACGGCCCGACTTTTTTAAATTTATTTCTTTGTGTTTTTGTTTCAGTAGGATTGTGTTATATTGTGAACTAAGATAGGTGGAGAGGCATGGACAGGTAACATACGTACACGGTGAAGTGTTATGTTATACTGTGCGTCTAGACCTTGAAGTTTGGACAGATTGCATAGTTTTGTTTAAAACAGGATACAGGAATATATTTAGGAAAGCGAACCTATTTGTTTCATTTTTTTCTTTCTAAGGTGTTAATTTTTTTTCATTTGCAGTTAAACGGTGATTGATTCACTAAGTAAAATAATTCCATACACATAATTCCAAGCATAGACGGTAGTGTTCCTAAGGCGACGTCCAGCTGGTCGAGAAAAGGCGTTCCGGAAGAAAAGGCGTTCCGGAAGAAAAGGACCTTTTTCAAGCAGCACGAAAGGGACGAGAAGGACAACACTGACCAAGATGGCAAAGCAAAACGTGAGTATGGACTTTTCCACACTAAAAGATTTAGCACAACATAGTAGTTTTGACCCTATACCCCCCACCACATACAAATCAGCAGAAATGTTATGGTCCGCATTATTAGATCAAGCATATAAGTATGATAAAATGCATATTAGCAAAAGATGTGTTCTAAACAAAACTTCTAAATGGCTTAAGATGTTGGCAAAGCTAGTGTATTGCTTTGAGGACACCATTTGGAAGCCTGAACACAGGGAAACAATTGCTGCTAACAGGAAGGCAGACACGGTAGCTGATATACATAATTATCACTGCCATAGCTGCTTAGATAAAGTGAAACAAGTGTGTACACTGGAATACCAGTTAGAAGAAGAAGCCCAGTGTACAATTGAAAGAGACAAGGAAATTTGTATGTTGGAATCAAAACTCTGACCAAGAGAGGTATTGCTCTGACATGGACTAAGAGCTTCTTCAATTGTACACAGAGATCAATCAGTATAAAAATAGAATGGCCTCTACTGATACAATGATAGCAACACTTACGGAAGATCTGGCTGCAAAGTCGCAGATTATTGCTAACCTGCAGCAGATCATCACTAATCTGTCTCGGCTTAGTGCACATAGCAAGTTGCCCTTGCCAACGAAACAAGTCTGTGTTACGCAGTTGGCTGAGGGGGAGACAGGAGAAATGGCTCCAGTGCCTGATGGGGGTCGACTACCTCAATCTTCAAGTCTGGATGATAGGCGACAGGTGGAGCGTGGGTTATCATATTCTCCAACACCTATGGAGAATATGGATAACAGTCCCTGTAATAGGGAGGGAACAAGTGTGCTATTTGGTAGCGGACGGGAAACTGTAAACTCAGCTTCCAGTCTACCAAGGCAAACAAGAAGGGTGCCGGAATTTTTTCCTAACCACAACGGTATGGAAAGGATACATTTCCTGTTAAAGATCTGCAAAGAGATCCCTAGTTAGGATCCCAATGTAGATCCATTTACCTCATGCGATATTTTTGAGGGTCATTGCAACAAGTTTTCAGTGGCCCCACAAAAATCGCATGGAGTTGTTTAAATTGTGGTTGCCTACACACCTTATCCAGAGGTATGAGGCAACAGGGAAAATGGACCCCAAAAATGGCAAATTTCATAATGAGGAAGAACGCCTTTCAATACTTATAAAATTAGCAACTGGCCATTGGGATGTTACCCCGGATATCCTGACTAAATTCAAACCCACTATGCATGATGAGCCCTTGTCTCTGTGTGGGAGGTTTGAAGCAAAGTACAGGAAGGTAACAAAAGATTAAGGTATAGGAGTTCCACAAGGCATGGTGCGTATGTTTGTGGAAAGATTCCCTTACCTGGAAATTGCCATCCGGTTAAGTGCAGCAAAAGAATCTTCGCTCACGGATGCAGCTATGATTATTGAGCAGTACAGACGAGATCTGCTGCAAAATAGAAAGTCTGTAAAAGTTAGGGAGCGTGGAAATGTCCCCTTTAGATCTAAGGAAGCACATGGACACCATGCTAAGCCATACAGACCTGTCTACCCCACAGCTCCACCATTGGAAAACAAGCAGTCAGGACACATTCGTTGTTTCCTGTGTCTGCAATATGGGCACATGAAAAGGAACTGTCCACAAGGTTCCTACAAAACAATTGCCCAAGATAAAACTGGCAATAATAACGGTTTCAAAGTGAAACACAATTATGCCAAACAAGATGGGGTACAGACAGAAAAGAATTCGGAGCATTTACAATGGCAACCTAAACATGTTGCACTTGTAAATGTCCCAAGCAAAACAACTGAAGAACCATTAAGGGTAGAAGCTATGCAGAATGTTCCAGCTGAACATTCTCAAGTGGCAGTATGTACCACAGAGGTACCTACTGGGAGTCTGGTACACCTTGACTGACGGTCAGGGATCCCTAAACATCTGGCTGCAATATGTAACATCATATTGGATTCTTCAGGGAGACCCCACATTGAAGCCAGAATAAACAATCAGGACACAAAGATCATGCTTGACAATGGTGCGGAAATTTCCATTACTAATGTGAAACATGATCATCCCGACAGCCCTCAGTGTGTGGTGATCGGATTTGATCACCAACAAGGGGGGGGTGAGAGCCCACAGAATAGAGGAATTTGTCATCCAGATTGCCAGACATATGACACTGAAGATCCCAATGTGGTATTACCCAGGTTCCGATATCATCGGTACCGATGTAATGACACAGGACGGATGGATCATTGATTTGGCAAACTGCATTGTGTGGAAGGGCCCTAGACAAGCAAAGTTGTGTGTCATAAGTCAGTGTCTGGGACCACCCCTGCCTGCAATTGAAAACTGTCAACATGCTGGAACACAAATGACCAGAAGTTTCAAACATAGACCTTGAACCCATTGTGTAAGAGCATCCAGGTTTGTGGGCCCAAAGTAAAAATGACTGTGGGAAAATGGTAGTTGTTCAGGTGGACATCCAAGGGCCAGACCCACCACCTCAACGACAATACAGTTTTCCACCAGAGGCAATGGAGTCAATACTGGACACAGTCCAGGTTTTGAAAGAAAGGGGCATGGTCATAGAGGGCAATTCTAAAAGCAACAATGCCCTCTGGCCGGTGAAAAAGGACACTAATTCTTTCAGTTTGACTGTAGACCTAAGAGTCTTTAACAAATACACCCCCATGTCTGCCCCAGTAGTTGCACATCTGATGCAAACCAATTGATAAAAGCATGGTAGTTTATTCTCCCATCATGCAACGCATTTCACTGCAACAGCAGCTTCATCAGGCATAGTTAGAGACACATGAACAGTGAATTTATCTAGGAAATGGAGAGGTGCGTCAGGAGAATAATCACCAATCCAAAAACCCCAGCAATTCGTATAACACATTCAGTTTATATTGCACAGGTAAATCAGTATAAAAAGATTAATTTACGCAATAGTAAAAGTATAATATCTATGTGCACTCTATATTTAAAATACAACTAGCAAAAATAGTTTAGAAAAATAAAAAAAATAGGGAAAATGAAAAAATATATCTTTGTAAAAAGAAGGAATTGTATCAAAAAGAAAAAAGGGCAAGGCAATGCAATTTATTCTAAATATGCAATTTATTTACCATCTTGTAGTTGCAACTTACAATATGTAGGTCGTACAATCCAAACAGTTTGTTGCCATATGTCCAAACACCGTTCTAATATCAAGAACAAGTTCACACTACATAGCGTTTCCCGTCATTTTACTTTAGTGCACAACAATGATTTATCTTCTTTACACTTAGTTATTTTAGAGTCTGTCCCTTTGGACAAACCAAACCGGTTTCAACATCTCAATCGTGAGTCCTTTTGGATATTTACTCTATCCATGTTAATGCCGCATGGTCTGAATGAGACCATAGAAAACGTACGCTAAAATTAAAATTATTTTACTTTTATTTTTTGTACCCTCATACTTTGTTCTGTATGCTCTCGTTCAGACCATATTTTTTATAATATATATATATATTTTTTTTTTTCTTCATGTTCTTTTCATATTTTATTATTTGCTTTTGTAAATGTTTTTCCTTACATAAAATGTATGTTGAGCGGTGTTTGGATATACGTATACACACTCAAATCAAATATTACCTCACATAAATGATAAATACCTCCCCTCCCTTTTTTCTTTTTATTATGATATAAAATATATCTTTGTAAAAAGAAGGAATTGTATTTTCTCATTCCCTATTTTTTTTTTTCCTAAATAACTATTTTTGCTAGTTGTATTTTAAATAGAGAGTGCACATAGAGATATACTTTTTACTATTGCGTAAATTAATCTTTTTATACTGATTTACCTGTGCAATATAAACTGGATGTGTTATACGAATTGCCGGGGGTTTTGGATTATTCTCCTGACGCACCTCTCCATTTCCCAGATAAATTCACTGTTCATGTGTCTAACTATGCCTGATGAAGCTGCTGTTGCAGTGAAACGCGTTGCATGATGGGAGAATAAACTACCCTGCTTTTATCCTTTGGTGTGCATCACTTGTGTCCAGCGCCACGCACAGACCGGTGTTCCTCTTTGAAGCTATCCACTCGATCTCCACTTTTTTTTTTTTTTTTTTTTTTTACAGATCACTCACAACAATCACAACAATCACAACAATCACAACAATCACAACAATCACAACAATCACAACAATCACAACAATCACAACAATCACAACAATCACAACAATCACAACAATCACAACAATCACAACAATCACAACAATCACAACAATCACAACAATCACAACAATCACAACAATCACAACAATCACAACAATCACAACAATCACAACAATCACAACGAAGCAAGAGGAAGTCTTGCAAGTAAAGGTACATACGACATTGGAGATAACTAGCTAAGCAAGAGTAGCACAATATAGGCACGTGTTACAGCATCGCCTCTTGACATCCAAAACGAGCTTCCACAATTAATGCAATCAAACAGAAACTACACATTTTAGTGGGAGTGGCAGTCATGAGAGAGAAACTCTAAGTTAGCACGTTACACCGAGGCATTAAGGAACCAACGTACATATCACATACTTAGCCGTGGAACGAGTATAGAAATGAAGCATAAGCATATCCGAAGCAGGTCTGAGTTCGATCTCCGCGTTTAACTGGTTGGCTGCGGACACCATTAGTACACGCGCTCACCATTGTTGTGTATGTGGAAACACAACCTCCATAGGTGAGCGGTTAATTTATATCCCATATACCACACAGGTTTATCGTTTAATACACCATGGAGCGCTGTATCTCTTTGTTTTAGCCCAGTAGTTGCACAGACTCCCGACATAATGGCAAGAATAAGCGGCAAAAGTCGCGTATTTTCGACCATTGATGTTGCCAACGGGTTATTTTCCATTGAACTGACAGAGCTGTAGGTACAAGTTTGCTTTCACAGTGGGGGACAAAACAGTACATATTTTGTGTACTCCCTCAGGGGTTTCACAGCAGCCCTACATACTTTCACCAGGCATTGGCGGCCGTACTAAGTGTGTTTTCACAGCCAGAATGTCTGCTGCAGTATGTAGACGATTTGCTCCTTCACACAGAGACCATGGAAGAGCACTTGGCTCTGTTGAGGGAACTGCTGGGACTCCTGGTCCAAGCAGGGCTCAAACCTAACCCTCACAAGGCAAACTTGGCTAGGTCAGAAGTAACCTTCCTTGGCGTCCAAATTTCCCATGGATCCAAAGGCATCATGGCTGCCTGCGTGGAAGCCATGGTGAAACTATCCAGACCAGGCACTCTTCAGGACCTGCGCAAGTTCCTGGGAGTAGCCAACTTTATGAGAGAGTTCATAGAGGATTTTGCTGCAAAAGCGAAGCCCCTTTATGAACTTCTCAGAGGGGAAGAACCTTCCTTGAAAGACTGGTCAGAACCACAGGAAGAGGCATTTTCAACTCTGAAAAGAGACCTCTCCTCGGCCCCAGTCTTAGCAACCCCTCACCCTGAAGGAGAAATGGCAATTAAGGCCCATGCTGGTGCAGAGTCTCTCGGCGGTCCTTCTTCAACAAATAGGATCAGTGTATAGACCACTGGGATACTTCTCCAGGCTTCTTTCACCAGTTGAAAGAGGGTTTGGTGAGTGTGCCAAGCAACTTGCAGCCGTGCATTATGCAGTTAAAGCAACTGAGCATATTGTAGGCTTCAAGCCCCTCACTGTTCAGACTCCACATTCACCTTTAGCCCTCTTGCTTCGTGATACCCTCCCTGGAGTCTCACAACAGAGATTCGGGAAGTGGATCATGGACTTGAGTGGAAGGAATCTGACCGTGATACAAAAGGCAAGGTATGTTTTGTCCCAGTTGTTGAATATGACAGGAACTGAACATGACTGGACAACCAATGCAGGTCACTGCTCCCCAACTGTTCAGGACAACATCACATCCAGATGACAGAATCATCTTTGTTGATGGCTCTCGCTTTTGTTTGGATGGCACCTATGTGACAGGGTTTGCTGTGCTTGATGAGACCACAGGTAACCAGAGCCTTGTCAGGTTGCCAAGCCACTTGTCTGCACAGTGGGCTGAGCTGGAGGCTATCAAAGAAGCCCTCCTCCTTCAGCCCCAAGGGAATCTTACTATATATAGTGACAGCTCATATTTAGTTCGATCCCTCACTCTGCCCCTGGACACATGGAAAAGACGAGGGTTTGTCGACAGCCAGAACAAACCCTTGGCTCATGTGAATGTCCTGAAAGAATTGTGAGAATGGGGCATGGCACATCCTGGAGAGGCTGCACTCATTAAAATCCCAGTACACCAGAGAGGGGATGGACCCTTAGTCCTGGGTAACAACCAGGCTGATGAATTGGCCAAATGGCTGCAGTGCAAGGAGTCCTGAGGGAACCAGATACCCAGGACAATCCTTCATACCAGGTTGCTGTGAGAAAGAAAGGTCTCAAGGAGGGCCCAGTGTCATTTGAAGAGGAACAGTCAAAAGGATCCTCTTCTGACAGCACATTTTACCAACCCACAGGATCCCTGGAGGATCTGTCAGGGAATCTTGTGTTATGACACTGGCACCCATCAACTCCCTCTGCCTGTAGTCCCACGGCATCTGCAAGCAGAGCTGACAAGACTTAACCACCAATTGTTGGGACACCTTGGCCGGGATAAGCTTCTGTCCCTTCTAAAAGGACAAATTATACTGGTCAGGAATGTCCAAAACGGTGGAGGAAGTCACCCAACAATGCCTGCTGTGTGCCCAGATAAATCCAAGAACTCCAGCCCTTAAGCCAGTGTTGCAACGTGTTCCTCCAGCTGATGGACCGTGGTCATCAATACAAATTGATTTCATAGGACCACTGCCAGCTGGCAGTTGTAAGTGCCGCTATGCACTGGTGGTTGTGGATGTCTTCTCCAAATGGGTAGAAGTAATCCCAATCACAAATTACACAGCCACCACTACTGCCCGGGTCCTTTGGGAGCAGGTTCTGTCATGATGGGGAATGCCCAGAGTGATTGAATCCGAACGGGGGACCCATTTCACAGGCAAGGTAATGAAATCTTTGTGGACTTTTGGACATAAAGCAGAGGTTTCATGTACCCTACCATCTCCAGTCTGCAGGCATAGTGGAACGGATGAACCGTACCATCAAAATGAGACTATCCAAGGCACTGATTGAAAAGGGGTTCCTCTTGGGTAGCCTCTCTCCCAGCTGTGCTTATGGGAATCAGAGCCTTGGAATCATTCACCACCAGTGTAACACCCTTTGAGCTCATGACAGGGCGCAAGATGCCGCTTTGCTTCCCAAATGAGCCACAAATATCAAAACCGATGCAAAACGCCATGGCCAGAGATGTGTTTCTCCAACAGGTTCAACAGAACCTGAAGGAGTTACTGCCACATGCAGCAATACGAAAGCACAAACTGTATCTAAAAGGGGGAGACTCCCATGCCCTCTGTAGGTGATATGGTTATGGTCAAGGTGTTCCTTAAGGCTGGACCATGGGATGCAGACTGGGAGGGACCATATCAGGTCCTGGAGGCAATGGGCAACACTATACTAAAAGTGCAAAGGCCGATGACTGCAAAAAAGAAAACACATAGAAGACAGGCAACCTTTTGTAACCACATCGACCAGGCAAAAGCCACCCAAGCCTCCCCAACTTCACACCACACAATATAAGTTGGGGAAGGGGGGGGGGGGGGAGTAGGTGATGAGTTGAAGTGGTTCCAGCTTTTCAATTTTACATACACACATATAGGCTCAGGTGGTAAGGATAGGCATGTTAAATAACTTATCCCTTACTAGATGACAGGATCCAGATGGAAACAGACATTAAAATGTTTTCCTAATTATGGTATTAGTGATCAGGACCCTAGCAGACCAAACCTTGATTGCTATGGGTCTAGGAGGAGGAGCTATGGGAATAGGGGCCTTAAACACAATAGACTTGGAAGTCCTGTGGAGCAAACTTGGGGATCTGGCGGGTCATGCCAGTGAAGGATTTAAGACCCAGCTTGATGTAAACCCCATTTTGGAGGGTTTACAACATTCGCACATAGATGCTACAACCTCTGTCTGCTGCTCTACGAGAGAAGTTTAGAAGGGTAGTTATGGTCTTCTAGAGGAGCAAGACAAAGCTCAGCTCGCCCTGGCATGTACGCAGGTCCAAAGTGAACTCTAAGGCAACCTAAAACATATTGTATCCACGACCACTATCCATTTAACCTCCTTCGAAAAGTGAGTACACTCATCCCCTCTTTTGCGGTAAACCATACTAAATGGTGGGTAACTCAGTGGCACGGTTGTTATAATTTTACTTTTACCGCATCATCCCTGGTGCCCACCTCTGGTAACGTCAGGATGGGGTTCAATACTGTCAATCTGGGGGTGGTAGTGAGCAACCAAACTGTACTTCATCCACAACTCTCCTCCGATATTCTAACTTGAGGGCGGCCATCCTTGCGATTCTCTGTCAAGATAGGTACGACCGGGTGCTTAGACACCAATGTTGGAATTCTGAGGGGTCTTGTGAGATAAGGGCAAACTTAATCCCTTCTTCTAACCTTAAATATTCGGGTCAGGGATATTGGTGTTGGTACCAAAGAGGGAATGCATCTTATGCTGTTTATACCACTAACTGCACCGAAAGAGAAGAACTCCTCCCAGGAGCATATTGTACCCTTAATCCCATTCTATGAATTGATGTAGCTGATCAAAAAGGAAGAACTCCAATCACTCCAGAGAAGAGACTCGACATCCGCCCTGACACCCCAGTGAGACTTCAGAAGATTCCTCTCGGCTTCGGCACAGAATTAAAGTGTCTGTTAGATTTTAGCAGCGAAGAGAAGATTGTGCAGCAGTTGAGAGAGAGAGTCAAGCCACTATCCAGTTAGAAAATGACAACCAAGATTACAGGGGTTGTGCATGCTTTAGAAAGAGACTCTTCTGTGTCCTGGTGGGTTGGGTGTATTGTCCTGATTAGGGTGGGGTGTATTGTTTTTAAATATTCTTTAAAGGTATATAGGTATGTAGGTAGGTAGGTATGTATGTATGTATGTATGTGTGTGTGTAGTCCCCTTTATGCCCAAGTGTGCTGTAGGTGTGCTCGGACCCAGAGGGACAGGTAAGGTACCCACATAATTCAAGGAATTTGCCACTTCAACCCTCAGAATGGTATGGTACATAAGGGATGGATTGAGTGTCAGCAACAGGGGAATGGAAGGTGGTATTCCTCCCCAAAATTAGGCCTTAGGTGCTGAGACATTCCCCACTACTTAGGAGCTCTGATATTCCTTGGTAAAGATCTGCTTATCTGTCCACGGAGACCAACAAACCAATGATAATCCCTACTTCAATCAAAGTGACAAGTTGTAAAGATGCCACTCTGCGCTAATGACACCTGAGGACCAAGGTGGTGCCGCATGTGTCAGCACAATGGACTGTCATGTTGACTGGGTTAAAGCTGTCCAGGTTGACTCAAAGACTCTGCTGTTGAATAAATGAGGCCATTCCTGAGTCTGACCAGATAAACTTAAATGGAGAGATCAGGATAGGCTGTTGACCGACAGAAAATGTGCGGGCAAAGTTAGGACTCATTAAAAGGACTTCAATCTAGACCCAAGAAAGAAGAAGGAAGATCAATGCAAAGACTGTTCTGTGGATAGAGATGGTGGGTTACGGTGACTGGCAGTAAAAGTGCACCTGAGGAAATGGGTGGTGTCTAAGTACCTAAATGTAAAATTATACTTCATTCCATCCTGGACCATTACCAACAATCATACAGGGTTGAGGATGTAAATACATCCCAATATGACACTTCCCAAACTGCACTGTCGAGTCCCCGACAACAGGGGGATTGTGAAGGGAAGAGTCATATAATCATATTTATATTGATTTATCTCATATCAACCTATGCCCTATAACAGGCCTTTTGTAGGAATGTCTCACAAACCGGAATATTTCTTACATGACCTGGGGTATGTCATAAAATGCACTATAATGGCCATTAGACCAGGGGCATATTTTGGGATGTTGTATAACATTCTGGAATGGGCCCACCTAACCTGTTCCATACACGTATCATGGTAGCCTTGGGATGTCTGGCCAGGTCATAAAGAGGCCAAAGCACAGGTGGCATTGTCTACAAACATTCTCTGGTATGTGCCCACCAAACCTGTGTTGGTGCCTGGGGATATCTGGCCACATATAGTTGACAGGGGCCGTGTTATAGGCCGGTGCATTGTATAAAGTTAGATATATATATACCCCAAGCTGGATGAGAGGGAGAGAGAGTTCACCATAACAGGCAGTGAGGATCCATCATCAAACTGCTGTCCTGCCTCATCTGCTGCACCAAGGCTGATAATCTGCCAAGTATCACCCCCTTTCCTCCCTGCAACCTATACCTTTGCCCCCAACTTCTATCTCTTAGTAACCTCCATTCTCTCTTGGCTTCCAGTCTAACCCTATCCTTCCTATCCCAAGACTCCTTTCCACTCCTCTCTAATAAGACTCATTAACCCCTTCCATCCCTGTTAACTGTATATCACAAACTCCTATAGCCCTAGGGACAGAAAGCTGTTCTGGATTGAGTGCTTGTGTATTTGTGTATAATTAGGTCGGTGGGTAAGATATTATATTGGGTTAAATTGTAATGTAAATAGTATAATGTTAATGTATTGAAGTTACCATTGTTGTATACACTGAGATACATTGATATTATACGGATATGTATATATGTTAGCTAAAGTTATATAGTGTATTAGTGAATAAACCTTTGTATTAACCCTGTGTTGGGAATTACTTAAACCGTATGTTATGGACATGAAAATGACATACATTTTGTGAACAAAGAAGTCATCCAGCTCCCAAGATGCAATAAAAGAAGTATTCTTTATTGATCCAGCAGATAGGATTGACACAGAAGCAGAAGCGTCTGACGCGTTTCGCGCAGAACGTGCTTATTCTTAGACTCTCGTTGAGTCTACGAATAAGCATGTTCTGTGCGAAACGCATCCGACGCTTCTGCTTCTGTGTGTCAATCCTATCTGCTGGATCAATAAAGAATACTTCTTTTATTGCATCTTGGGAGCTGGACGACTTTTGTTCACATTTCGTACTTGGCCGAGGGCGGGACCGGCACGTCCGTGCTCAGCTGATGCAAGTTCCCTAATAGGTGGTGAGCGGAACCAGTATCTTGTATAAACAGACACATTTTATTTGCTATACTTGTGATCCTAGTCCAAGAAGGCATGGAGTTTAGACAAAAGAAAAGATGGAGGATCATCTTTATAGTAGGGGTCTCCAAGGCATGCTTACAGGGGGTTTTGTAACATTAGACAGACCACCTGGGGGCTGGCTGGGGGCGGAGAACATCTAATAAAAAGCCCATTCAAAGGGGGACCAAGTCTCTCTTTCTCTTGCGGACCTGGATACCAACACACCTGGCCATTTCAACTTCCAGTTTGGGCCTGAATCCTGAAACAAAGGACTGCAGCCTACTCCCATGCCTGTCTTTGTTGCTCATACTTTCTGTAAAGGGTCCCCGAAGCTAAGTATTTCAGTATTATAGTTGTATATTTTAAGGAAAATCCACTCAAATAGCCAACAGATCGTGTTTTCTACTATATTTGTTGTATATGTGTACTTACACTGCGGATTTAAGTTTCTAGCTATCTTTTCTCTCTTTTAGTTAAGAGTGTGTTTAATTTTCAATTGTGTATTAAACATCTTTATTTCTGCCAGTATTTGGGTGTGTTGTGTTGATTTGTGCATTGGCTACTGGGATATAACTCTTCCAAAATTCCTAAATAGGTTGGTCTGTGGGGCGTTTATGAATGCATTTGGTCTCCGGGGATATTGCTAGTTAAATATCTGCGGTCTGTGTGAATATATTGTATTCACTAGCCCGCATGGTCTCAGCCATTTTATATCTCAGATGCATGGTCTGCAGATTTTAACTGGTCGTAAAACCGTTGGAGCCAAATCCAGTTCAGCCCCAGAGCCACGAACCACAACACCGTACAATCTACAAAGGGAAACAAGAGTAAGTTGTTAACACTTGGAAAAGGAAGGAAGGAAGGAAGGAGGAATAGTATACAATATATATCCTATATTAGTATTACACACGTTCCTTATATCCCCTTTTGTAAATTCTTTATTTAATAATATATCCTTTATCATATATGAAAAAACTTTGAGTATCAAAAACTCAAGAGGGGGAATTGTAAAATATTTTGTATTTTTAATATACAATCTGTGGATCAAGGTATTGAGCTAGGATATACAAGACAAGATGGCTGACGTGACATTTAGTATTGAGCGGCATAGGCCATATTCGAATTCACGATATTTTGCGAATATATGGACGAATATTCGTCATAGTCACTTCATTAGCATATTCGTAAATTTATGAACTTTATAGCAAGTATACCAGTGTAACGTGATAGAAGCCGTAGAAGTACAAGTCATACAAGTATCATCTATCAACATGGTTCGCAGCAAATTTGCGAGGAAGGAAGAAAGAATCATCATCAGTGTAAGTATTTTCGCATTACTTTTGTAGTTGTATCTCGTGAATTTATTTTTGATATATTCGTGCATGAGAAAAACTTGCAAAACTAAAACTCCCAGCATGCCCAGACAGCAAACAGCTTTCAAGGCATGCTGGGAGTTTTAGTTTTCAACATCTGGAGGGTCACAGTTTGGAGACCACCGTGCAGTGGTCTCTAAACTGTAGCCCTCCAGCTGTTGAAAAACTGCAAATCCCAGCATGCCCAAACAGCTGCCTCGGCATGCTGGGAGTTGTAGTTATGCAACAGCTGGAGGTATGCAACTACATCTCCCAGTACATGCTGGGAGTTGTTGTTTTGCAACAGCTGGAGGCACACTGGTTGGAAAATACCGAGTCAGGTAACAGAACCTAACTGAAGGTTTCCCAACCAGTGTGCCTCCAGCTGTCGCAAAACTACAACTCCCAGAATGCACTGACTGCCTGGGCATGCTGGGAATTGTAGCTGTGCGACATCTGGAGGGCTACAGTTTGGAGGCCACTATACTCTACCACGGTTTTAGTTCCAGTTGGAAAAGCGTATACGGGGCAAAAAATGGCCGGGATACGGGAGTGCATGGTTTTAGCTCCCCCCATGCGTATGCGCTCCCGTATCTGTAAAAACGTGGTGTGAACCCACCCATAGCGAAAGGGTGGGATATTTTCCTATTGGCTGCTAGGTATTCTGCTAATCTCCGACAACTGTATTTGCATCACTCATTAGCCCACAAGCTAAAAGAAGGGAGGGATCAATATTCGCACATGCGAATATTCGCCCGGCGGTCTCACACAGTAGTATTAGAGCCTTCTTTAGACCACACAAGCTGGAAGCAGAGAGGGATGATCACTGATGTGTACTGTGATAAAAAAATAATAAAGTGAATATTGGTAATTTCGAATATATAGTGCTATATTCGCAAATATGGGATATTCACAAATAAAATTTGAATTGCGAATATTCGAGAGCAAAACTAGTGACATTTAGAAGAGTCAACCTTAGACAGCTCAATCCTATAGATAGAATTGCTGAGGCAAGAGGTATTTCAGTATATACTATTTGCAGAATAGTCACGTAGTCAAGGTTGAGACTAGAAGTACCATATATGTTAGGGTAGCAGTATCCAATTAGATAACAAGGTAACCATGACCTAATGTATACACCCATAAGTTAAAGATATATTCAAGCCAACCCACTAGGAGGAGAGATATATACTATATAGGTATATGAAGAATCGATGAAAGCACTCATGGCGCCACGGCAGCAACAGACGCCGCACAGATTTGTAAATCACTTCTATTAAAAAATCTTAATCCTTCCAATAGTTATTAGCTTCTGAAGTTCTGTCTAACTGCTCAATGATGATGTCGCGTCCTGGGAGCTGTGCATGATGGGAGAATATCCCTTGCATGATGGGAAAATATCCCCATAGGAGCTGGACAGCTCCCGGGACGTGAGTCATCAGAAAGCAGTTAGACAGAAAACAGCAACTCAACTTCAGAAGCTAATAACTATTGGAAGGATTAAGATTTTTTTAATAGAAGTAATTTACAAATCTGTTTAACTTTCCGGAGCCAATTGATCTATAAAAAAAAAAAAAGTTTTGGCCTGGAATACCGCTTTAACACCAGGGTGACTTTTCACGGTGAAACGTCGCCCTGGCGTTCAGTCTTTTCCCCTGCCTTTACCATCCTGCCACCCCGCACTTATTGCTCCCTCCGTGCATGAAAATGTCTTCATATGATGTTTGTTTTGCTTGAATCTTTGAACTTTCACCACCTTATAACGCCTGGAGAGGGAGTGAATTTCATGCTCATACATTTAAGACATGTTCAATAGTCTATTTTTGATGGCCGTGCTGAAGACCTTTGCCCTTTGTACTATATAGGCATATTTATGGATAGAAGACAGGTTTACTTAGGATAAACATACGTAAAGGACACTTCAATCATAGTAAACACCCCCATAGTTATGATATATAAAAGAGTCTGCAACACAAGGGGGCACTAGCACTACAAATGCCGCAAGACTAATCAAGGAAGCCAAGCTAACCAAGGAGGAAGGAAGGCCGGGCCAAGCCTGACCAGGCCAGACCAAGCCAGCCTGATGAAGGAGGAAGCCATCTTAGAAAGACTCCATGCTGGATCCAGCTCGCACAAACCTCAGTTGGTGAGACAATTCTAAGGACATGCCTACCCTTCCTACTGTACTAATGCAAGGACTGTTTTTACATGTTTTATTCTGTCTGCCATGATGTCAAGAAGCTTGCAATAAATGTGTTTTTTTATACAAGTTGCTCACTTATTCCTTCAATGGTGACCGTGTCAAACTATGACCGGTATAAATATTTAACAAAAGGATCCCCATAAAAGGCCCATCACTGATCCATCAAAGAGGCATCACAGGAGTTCCTTGAAGCTACCTGAAGGGGCGGAGCCATGAAGAGTCAGGGGGAGAGTATTGTCCCATAGTCCTCTATTTTCTAATCAAAAGAATAGTTAGGACGGCACTGTGGAATAAGGGCGGGTGCCAGGGACAGGGTGAATCCAATAGAAGCTTTCTATTCTGAGTGTTGCTGTGTAAGAGGGGGCGTGAAAGAGGAGTTTCAAAAACTGCGATTATCCGTTGTGCGGAGTCAATCTGTGGAGTGGGTGCGACTGCCTATAGTCCACATTCATATTTTGGGTAAGTCTTTCTCTCTTGCACATAGTGGGATAACTGTTAGAGAAAATAAAAATGAAAAAGGGTGTTTAAACTCTGTTTCACCTCTAGGGGGAGGAGGAGTAGATTGGGCACAGGTGTATAAATCTTAGCTTGGGACTCTTATTGAGAGCTTGCTCTTCTGATTGTTGCTGTGTAAGAGGGGGCGAGAAAGAGGAGTTTCAAAAACTGGAGTTTGAAAGCAGGAGGTTGAGATCGCTGTGAGTGTTAATTTCTGAACCCACAAGTGTAATTTTAACTGTCTGTCTTTTGCCTATACATTTGTGAAATCCCCATAACTAGATGGCCTCCATGTTGGAAAATGCAGTCCAATGTACATCCTGTTCAATGTATGCAATCCTTTAACAACAGTTTGAGGGTGCATATTGTTGTGCGAGATGTGTGCTAGTTGTCCGTTTGGAAGCCCAGATCCTGCATCTAGAGGGGCGACTGGCAACAATGAGAAGCATTAACAACATGGAGAGGAGTCTCCTGCTCACTGAGCAGGCACTCTCGGGAATAGAGGTGGGGGAGGACAGTGGGACTGAGTTGCAGCACAGTCAGGCAGTTAGCTGGGTTACAGTTAGAAAGCGGGGTAGGGGAAAAGTGTCAGGGAGGCTAGTCCTGAACTGGCACACCCCAACAAGTTTGCCCGCTTGGCAGATGAGGGGGATGCCATTACAGAGCTAGCAGAACTTCAGCAGGATACTGCCTCTGACCGCCAGGGGGGGTATCTGCTCCAGTAAGGAGGGAGGGAGGAGTACAGGGCAGGCCAGACAGGTACTAGTGGTGGGGGATTCAATTATTAGGGGGACAGACAAGGCAATCTGTCACAAAGACAGGGATCGCCGAACAGTGTGTTGTCTGCCTGGCACACGAGTTCGGCACATCGCGGATCGGGGTTGACAGGTTGCTGGGCGGGGCTGGAGAGGACCCAGCAGTCATGGTACACATTGGCACCAATGACAAAGAGGTAGGTGGAGTGTCCTTAAAAATGATTTCAGGGACTTAGGCCGCAAGCTTAAGGCAAGGACCTCCAAGGGAGTATTTTCTGAAATACTACCAGTACCACGAGCCGCAACAGAGAGGCAGCGGGAGATCAGGGAGGTAAACAAGTGGCTCAGAAGCTGGTGTAGGAAGGAAGGGTTTGGGTTCATGGAGAACTGGGCTGACTTCGCTGTCGGTTACCGACTCTACCGTAGGGACGGGCTGCACCTCAATGGGGAGGGTGCAGCTGTGCTTGGGGAGAAGATGGCTAGAAGGGTGGAGGAGTGTTTAAACTAGGGACTGGTGGGAGGGAACCTACAGAAAAGAGGGGGAAGATAGTGTAGATAGAGAGGTGGGAATTATAAATGTACCTGGGGTGGAGCGGAGGGAGGGGTTAGAATAGTTAATAGGAATAGGCTTCGTAGGAAAATCAAACTTACACCCTTGAATCCCATTAACCCCAATAACAAAGGATGGAAATGTAAAGTGTATGTTCACAAATGCCAGAAGCCTAGCAAATAAAATTGGGGAGCTTGAGGCCTTGATACTGGAGGAACATATTGATATAGTTGGGGTCACTGAGACATGGCTGGACTCCTCGCATGACTGGGCCGTTAATCTGCAGGGGTTTACATTTTTTCGCAAAGATAGAATGAACAGAAAAGGTGGTGGAGTCTGTCTGTATGTTAGAAGTGGTATGAAAGTCAGTGTGAACAATGCCATAGTGTGTGATGATTCTGAGGATGTGGAATCACTGTGGGTAGAATTACAAGAGGAGGGAAATACTTTAAAAATAATACTTTGTGTAATACTGGTTGGTAATGTAACTCTGCGGGAAAGCCTTGGTAATAGCGACCACAATATAGTTACTTTGGATTTAAAATGTATAAAACAAAGACAGACGGGGAAGGCAAAAACATATAACTTTAAAAAGGCAAAACTTCCCTGGGCTGAGAGCTGCATTACAGGACATAGACTGGGGGGGAGGGGTTCTCAAATACTGATACCGAAGGTAAATGGGACATCTTTAAATCAACTCTAAATAACTATACAGCTAAATATATACCAAAGGGGAACAAATAAACGATTAAAACTAAATCCTACATGGCTGACAAATGATGTTAAAAGAGCAATAAACAAAAAAATAGCCTTCAAAAAATACAAATCTGATGGGTCAGCTATAACATTTAAACAGTACAAAGAACTTAATAAAATCTGTAAAAATGTAATAAACAGCAAAAATTCTAAATGAGAGACAGGTGGCCAAAGAAAGCAAAACTAATCCTAAATATTTTTTGAGATATATAAATGCAAAAAAAAAACAAGGACAGAGCATGTAGGACCCCTTAATAATGATAATGGGGAGGTTGTCACGGGCGATAAAGAGAAAGCGGAGCTACTGAATGGGTTCTTTAGTTCTGTATATACTAAGGAAGAAGGAGCTGACATTGGCCAAGTCAGTGCTGGTAACACATGTAATGTACTGAACTGGCTTAATGTAGAGATGGTACAAGGTAAGTTAAGTAATATAAATGTAAGCAAATCTCCAGGGCCAGATGGATTGCACCCAAGAGTTCTTAGAGAGGTAAGTTCAGTAATATCTGTACCCCTGTTCATGATATTTAGAGATTCACTCGTGTCTGGTATTGTGCCAAGGGACTGGCGCAAGGCGAATGTGGTGCCAATCTTCAAAAAGGGCTCTAGGTCTTCCCCAGGAAACCATAGACCGGTAAGTTTAACGTGCATTGTGGGTAAATTGTTTGAAGGACTTATAAGGGATTACATACAGAAATACATTGAGGATAATTGTATTATAAGTGATAACCAGCATGGGTTTACTAAGTATAGAAGTTGTCAAACCAATCTAATTTGCTTTTATGAAGAGGTGAGTAGAAGCCTTGACAGAGGAATGGCTGTGGATATAGAGGGGGGCTGTGTATATAGAGGGGGGCTCTGTATACAGAGGAATGGCTGTGGATATAGTGTTTCTGGATTTTGCTAAAGCATTTGATACTGTCCCTCATAGACGTCTGACCGGTAAGTTAAGGTCTTTGGGTTTGGAAATTTTATAGTTTGTAACTGGATTGAACACTGGCTCATGGATCGTACCAGAGAGTGGTGGTCAATGATTCGTACTCCGATTGGTCCCCGGTAATTAGTGGTGTACCCCAAGGTTCTGTACTGGGACCACTGTTTAATTTATCAATGATATAGAGGATGGTATTAACAGCTCTGTTTCTATCTTTGCAGATGACACCAAGCTTTTTAGCACGGTACAGTCTATAGAGTATGTGTATAGTTACAAGATGACTTGGATAGACAGTGTCTGGGAATCCACTTGGCAAATGAGGTTCAATGTGGATAAATGTGAAGTTATGCATCTGGGTACTAATAACCTGCATGCGTCGTATGTCTTAGGGGGGATTAAACTGGCAGAGTCACTGGTAGAGAAGGATCTGGGTGTACTTGTAGATCACAGACTACAGAATAGCATGCAATGTCAGGCTGCTGCTTCCAAAGCCAGCAGGATAGTCATGTATCAAAAGATGCATGGACTCAAGGGACAGGGACATAATACTCCCCCTTTATAAAGCATTGGTACGGCCTCACCTGGAATATGCTGTTCAGTTTTGGTCACCTGTCCATAAAAGGGACACTGTGGAGCTGGAAAGGGTGCAGAGACGCGCGACTAAACTAATATGGGGCATGGAACATCTTAGCTATGAGGAGCGATTAAAGGAGTTACAATTGTTTAGTCTTGAGAAGAGACGTTTAAGGGGGGATATGATAAACGTATATAAGTATATAAATGGCCCATACAAAAAATATGGAGAAAAACTGTTCCAGGTAAACCCCCCAAAAGGACGAGAGGGCACTCCCTCCGTCTGAAGAAGAAAAAGTTTAGTCTCAAGGGGCGACAAGCCTTCTTTACCATGAGAACTGTGAACTTATGGAACAGTCTACCTCAGGAACTGGTCACAGCAGGAAAAATTAACAGCTTTAAAACAGGATTAGTTGTATTCCTGGAACAAAATAACATTAATGCTGAAGAAATATAAAATCCCATCCCTTCCCCAATATTGCGCCACACCCCTACCCTTCAATTCCCTGGTTGAACTTGATGGACATATGTCTTTTTTCGACCTAACTATGTAAGATCCCGGCACACCAACTTCTTGCTGAAGGTAAAGCTTTTATTCAAGCATGTATCACACATATCACCTGGCTTTCACAAATGGAATTTTTACAACAGGATACTAACAATGCCAAGAAAACTGTTCCAGATTTGGAAACTACACTGAAAAGGTATTTTACCAGAAGGAGATTTTGATAGCTAAAAAAAAAATAATTTTGTTTGCGCATTTAGTTAAGTACAGAGGAGAACATGAAACTACTAAAAAGCGCACTAAGTTTTTTGTTTATGGGATAGAGTGTGAATGTGGCAGATTTTATATAGGTAGTACTATACACCCCGTTCACACTTGGTTCCGTGAACATGTCCACTATTGAAACGCAAAAAGGGTCTCCCAGACTTATTGAACATGTCCGAGAGCAGCACTCAGGTAGCATACCAGTGTTGAAATTTTTTGGCTTAGAATGAATACAGTTGGGAATCAGAGATGACAGAAAAAAACTCAGTCAAAAAGAAGACAGATCCTGAAAAGGAAAGCTCAGAGACCGGCTGGCTTGAATGACCAGATAGATTATAGAAAGACAAAGAAAGTAAAATACCGTTGACAAAGTAATAAAAGGACGATGACTTCATGTTGAAAAAAAATTCTTCAACCATTAACTCAAAAATCTCAATGCCAGCATGTAACCTAAGTAATCATATACTACATACTATTTCAATACACGTAGTGTGGGGAGGATAATGGTTGAAGCATGAAAGCATATATGCACATGAAGTATCCAATCAGAAGAAGCATACGCCCATGAGGGAATGAATATTCAGTTAACCCAAAAAGGAGGGGACTTACTCTTAATTAACCTTATATGTATATTTATGGACAGTGATAGACATCCTCAATAAGGATAAACACACCCTCATTTATATAAGAAAACCCCTTCAATTATCATGGACAGACCCATTAGTGTAACCAGTTCAGAAATATATTCTGGGGGGATTGAGAACTTGGGAGCACAAGGACAGGGGGCCTCCAAGATATGAATGCGGCAAGGACTGTCATTTGTTTTATTTACCATGCCATGATGTTGAGAAGATTACAATAAATGTGTTTTTTTACAGTGTGGTTGCTATGGCAGTCTATTTTGTGATTCTGTACCAGAAAACCACATGGAGTTTAGACTAAGGCAGGATGGAGTCTGCCCCACAGGTAAATGGGGTCTCCCAGGCATATCTGCAGGGCAAGGTGTTTTTGTACAAAGCCAACCCACAGGTGGGCTGGAAAAGGGGTGGAGACAACAACAACAACAAAAACCCATTGAAAAGGGACCAAACTCTCTTCAGCTGAACCACCACCACACCATCTCCCTTTCAACTTCCTGTTTGGGCCTGATCCTGAAACAAAGGACTGCAAATACTTCTCCAAGCCTGTCTGTTGCTCATACTTGCCATAAAGGTACCCTGAAGCTAAGTATTTTCAGTTATATTTTGTGTTTAATTTAGGATAGTTGTACCTTTAACGTAAAATCCACCCATATAGCCCACAGATAGTGTTTCTGCTATAATTGTTGAACATGCGTTACTTACACTTCAGTTGAGTCCAACTACCTTTTCCCTTAGTTAGAACATGTTTAATAAACAATTAACTAGACATGTTCTATTTCTACCAGTATTTGGGTGTGTAGTGTTAATTTGTGCATTGGATATTAGGATATAACTCTTCCAAAATGCCTAACAACTAGTTGGGTCTCTGGGGTGTGCATTTGGTCTCCAGTAATACTGCTTAGTTAAGTGTCTAATGTACCAGGTGTTTGAATATATATTGTATTCACTAGACAACATGGTGGCAGCCATCTTGTGAGTCACTCATTGATGACCTCAGATGCATGGTCTGCAGATATTTAACTTCTTATATAACCTTTGGAGGCAAATCTAATTCTACCCCAAAGACACAAACCACAACAAATGGCGACGAGGACGGGATTTTTCAGGAGTTATGATTATTAATAACCAATCGACCAAATTAACAAATTTTCCTAACAATTATAATTAAGGAATATTTTTCTGATCATTAAGTTAGTAGTCTTCAAGTGGCTTATTAAAGAGTAGCTATCATTAACTAAACTTTCCCTAATACCCCCCTCCCCATCTGTCCCTTACACTACCTACCTCTATCCCTGTATTTATCTATCATTAAAATACCTTTTTAAGATCATCTTTTGTAGCTCAGTGTTGAGCTCTCTGCGGAGGGCAGGAAGTGGGCGTGGCAGACGCGATGTCATCTGAAGCCTGGCCGGGGCTAGCTTCCGCCCATCTTCCTGTATGCTGCGCTCCCTCTCGAGAGCGTGCACACAGGCGTAGTACAGGGCAGAGACGGCAGCCTCAGTTTCCTCCTCTGTTTGGCTATACACATGCCATACAGAGAGGAGGAACGTCGGAGAACTGAGCTGCCGTGCCCTGCAAGGAAAAGATTTATAATGGTTGGTAAATTTTTTCATAATTATTTGAACATGCTATCTCAACATGACCCGATCAAGTAACGGATCATTTTTCTGTAGGCTATTATATACACACACACATATACATACATATACACATATACTGTAAGTGTTCCCAAAAATATTTGATGGCACCCCTATGTCCATTTAATATATTGTTCAAGAGCTTTCAAAATGTAAATTTTATACAAATATGTAACTGTTTAAATTTTTTGAAACTAAAAAACTCTGAGATTTCGTAAAAAGGCAGAACACCACGGCGAGCTACAGAAGCAATCTTTCCAGAATGATCCTGAGTGGCCAAGCATAGATGTGTGGTATCCCGGTACCGTATTGCATAGAGTACCTTGGTTGGGGGTCCGCTTATAATTACATCCTCAATATACCGCAAAGCAACACCCCAACTGCCATACACCCCCTCAAGGCACCACAGATGACATCCCAACTGACAGCAACTATAATCATCCAAGAATTGGAAATACTTATTGATGCATGTGTCATAATTGCAAAGTTATGCCCACACGAGATGAGAGCATCTGCTGCCAAGAAGAGGATGTTCTCAATCCGCACTCTGATAAAGGACTACCCTGTATTCTTGAACACAAGGAATTAGTTATTTTGAGATTCAAAGAGAAAATACTGGAAATAATTCAGTGGACAATTAAGTGCCAAAGAATAAAAAAAATTGCAATAAGTAATATCTTAATTCCTTTTTTTAATACATTTTTAATTATTTTTTTCAGGTTTTAAATAGTATTAAAGAAGTACTCCAGTGTCTTTTTTTCAACTCTGTGTGACCGGGCTGCCAAACTTTGAGGTTAAACAAACTTTAACCTCACCTTCCTACATTCCCCCGTTGCTCTGATATCGATGTCCCGTTCTCCGGTTCCCGACTTCTTCGGCTTCCTGTAAGTCGAAGAGTCACGTGACGCTCAACGTATCACCGACCGCAGCAGTTTCCCCGTGGCCGATGATACGCTGAGCATCATGTGACTCAGAGTTAAAGTTTGTTTCGCTTGGTAGCCCAGGCACAGAGTGTTAAAAAAAAAAAAAAATGCACCAGAGTACTTCATTCTGTTTGTCAATTAACCTTTTCATAAATCTCGCAATCAGTAAAATGTGCTTATCTGCATATCTAATTGTTTACAGAAAGTTGTGCAGTTGCCTATAGCAACTAGATTATATTTGTGTGCAAAGAATGTATCAATCTTATTATTTACTAATGGCCACTGAATCAGTCTTCTGCACAGGTCTTTCTAAATCTTCCCCCGTGTCTGTGAAATTAGAATGCCAATCCACAGGTCTATCATATTTATATTATTGATATTATAATCTTATTTTTATATTTGTAGGGTTATTCGCAAGTCAGCCTACAGATCGTACTCGTGTTTTGCTCACGGAATCCTGCGGCCTACACGACGAAAGCCAATGCCCTCGTGTGCTGTAAATTTCATTAGGTCAGAATTTCCAGACCCCGACGGCAAAATATGTTGGATTCCACCGGCCTGGTGAATACCCAGCAAGCGACATGGCTGCTGATGTTTAATCATTAGTGGATATCTAAAACGATTATTTGTATGTTGGATATTGGCAATGTTCTCTAACTTTTAACACATCTTTGAATGGGTAAGGTGTGATGAGAGGGAACATTAAACAAATTTAGGTTCCTGTTGTAGCTTAACATATTTCTGGGTGTGCCAAAGATTATCAATAGTACCACTATACTGTTCATACAGGATATAAGACTTGCTTTGTGTTCCTTGTTTAAGGGTAACATTAGTGATTGTCACTGGTAATAGCATTGCTTTTCTAGGTAATTGTTGGTTGTATTGCATACACGATCGTTATTAGACAGATTATAAAGCATATAGAAAGTCGCATGTTGTACAGGTTACAATATTGTGATTTTACCTTAGTTGTGTGTGCTATAACTCTCCACTATATTCTCTAGTATGAAAAGGCACACACACACACACGTTTGTACGAGATACCCCAGTGTAGCCTGTTTGTATGTGTTAGGGATTGTCCTGCCATCAGATACTGTACTTGAGATTCTGTTGTTCAGAATGAGTTTCCTTAGGAAGTTGAGTGAATTGATGGCCCAATATTGGGGCTGTACCACATTCGGCTTCCACTATGGGCAGATGGAATGTCATAGCCGATGAGTTTATGCGTTTTAGCATACCTGTGTACTCAGAAGTAGGGCAAGAAATAGGAGGTATGGCATTAAAGTTGGATTTTGGGGTTTAGCCCAAAAATGAGAGCAAAGCTGCAGCTGAGGTTGGTTGGATTCTTTTACATGCCTTAAAAAGTGAGGTGCAGAGAAATGAGGCACTTGAGAAAGTTGCAGGCAAAAACACAGTATCCTTGATAGAGATGGGCAGATACGCATGCTGGAATCAGAGGTACTGGAATGGGAAAACCAATGTATAGATACTAATAAAAAAATAAAAATAAAAAAAACTGGCTCAGTCTTCTGCTGAGAACCAGGAGTTGAGGAATGAGAAAAGAGTTCCCCAAAATGGTATCTGGTCTGGCCTCTTCCCATAATTCACAGCCACATTTCACTGCAGATTTACTCTCTGAAAAGGTCTGTTTTATCAAGTGCAAATAAGGGGGCGATAGAGAGATTGTAGAAGTTCCCAGTGCTGGTTTTGAATTGTGTAAGGGACAAAAATCAAATAAAAATGAAAAGTACACAGCGAATTGGAGCAGATTAGGAGTTGTTAGAAGTGTGTCTTTAGCAGTGAAACTGTATAGATCATCTATGAGGGATGAGACCCAGAAAGCATATACAGCTAAAATGGTCAAGACTTGTTTTACATGTGGTGTTGTAGGCCATATTGCTAGATACTGTAAAGCACATAGTAACAAAACTCAAAGTAAATACTGTTCAGCTAAATGTAATAGATGTGGCCATAGTGGCCATATCTCCACAAGTTGCACATAAGATATGGACTGTGTGCAGCTAAACTTTTCTGGCCACTAGGGCAATACCGCAGGCTTATGTACAAATGGCAATACTTTTGTGTTATTTTGACATTTACAGGAGACTCTCCAAATTAGTGGGGAAAAACAAATTAGTAATAAACTAACCAACCACTTTGATTTTTAAGAGGTGGGGGAGGTTTAGCAAAAGCTAGTCCTTCCACTAGAAGAAATGTGCATAGAGGGACTGAGTTAACACACACACACACATTCACAAATTAGTTGGCAATGGTTGGAATAATGCTGGGAAAGGGAGTATGGATATGCAGAGTGGAGTTCAACTGTGTCTAGTGTGTGGGTTTTAGCCAAGGTTCACTGATCAGCACAGGTAGACAGGAGAAAGAATCTATGATGTGCCTGGAAATACTAAAATTGCATTGTCTAAAGTGACTCTAAACCTGTTAATTTTCCATTTAGCAGATGCACAAAGATGACCAATGCTTCTAAATGGAGTTAAGGATAACCATTCCTCAGCATCCCATGGTTGGAAGAGGAAAAGGATTAAGTCGTCAAGACTGGGTTTGGATCACATCGCGAGACAGGAGAACCCAGAACTGAGCGAACTTACAGTAAATTCGATTAGTCACGAACTTCTCGGCTCGGCAGTTGATGAATTATCCTGCATAAATTAGTTCTGCTTTCAGTTGCTCCGGTGGGCTGGAAAATGTGGATACATTCCTAGGAAAGACTCGGACTGTATCCACCTTTTCCAGCCTACCAGAGCACCTGAAAGCTGAACTAATTTATGCAGGATAATTCATCAACTGCCGAGCCGAGAAGTTCGTGACGAAGCAAATTTACAGTTCGCTCATCTCTACTGGTTAGTTTCATTTTTAAAATGTTTCGTTCGCAGCAGCTCGGGCCACGCTGCTTATGTATAATGGCTGTGATTGGGAGGATGCCGGCTCGGCCACGTTACATGTAGTTTACAGGGGGTTTGTCAGCTCGGCCACGCTACAGTCATTCATTGTTTAACCTGTTGGGGACGAAGGGCGTATGCATACGCCCTTGCGTCCTGGTACTTAAGGACTAAGGGCGTATCCATACGCCCGTGGGAATTTCGGCCCCCGCCACGCGCCGGGCAGGGGCCGGGGTGACTGCTGATATCTATCAGCAGGCACCCCGTGCAAATGCCCAGGGGGGTCATTAGACCCCCCCATGTGGGCGATCGGCGCAAATCGCAAGTGAATTCACACTTGCGATTTGCGCCGATTCCGGGTCATTACGGGTCTATGGTGACCCGGTGACCCGGAATAGAAGGGGGATCGCGGGTGTCTAAGACACCCACGATCCCCCTAAAGCGATAGGAGTGAGGTGGCAGAGTTGCCACCCCTCCTATCTCTGCTATTGGTGGTCTAGACGCGACCACCAATAGCAGTTTAGGGGCGGAGGGGTTTACTTTCGTTTTCCCCGTCCTGCCCTCCCACAATAGGCGGGACAGAACGGGGAAAACGAAGAGGAGCGGCGCCGGAGTCCACTTACCCCTCCGGAGGCAGCGGAGCGACGGGGATCGGCGGTCGGCGACGGAGATCTGCGGCGGCGTGCGGCAGAAGAGGACGGCTCCCGGATGCGACGGAAGCCGGTGAGTAGTTGCCTAGCAACATCTAGAGGGCTACAGTCTGAGACCACTATAGTGGTCTCTAGACTGTAGCCCTCCAGATGTTGCAAAACTACAACTCCCAGCATGTACTGACAGACCGTGCATGCTGGGAGTTGTTTTGCAACAGCTGGAGGCTCATTGGTTGGAAAATACTGAGTTGGGTAACAGAACCTAACTGAAGGTTTTCCAACCAGTGTGCCTCCAGCTGTTGCAAAACTACAACACCCAGCATGTACTGACAGACCGTGCATGCTGGGAGTTGTAGTTTTGAAACAGCTGGAGGTTTGCCCCCCCCCCCCATGTGAACGTACAGGGTACATTCACACGGGCGGGTTTACAGCAAGTTTCCTGCTTCAAGTATGAGCTGCGGCAAATTTTTCGCCGCAGCGCAAATTCCTAGCGGGAAACTCACCGTAACCCGCCAGTGTGAATGTACCCTAAAAACACTACACTACCACATAATAAAGAGTAAAACACTACATAAACACCCCCTTACACTGTCCCCCCCCCCCCCCAATAAAAATGAAAAACGTATTGTACAGCAGTATTTCCAAAACGGAGCCTCCAGCTGTTGCAAAACTGCAACTCCCAGCATTTCCGGACAGCCACTGATTGTCCAGGCATGCTGGGAGTTTAGCAACAGCTGGAGACACCCTGTTTGGGAATCACTGGCGTAGAATACCCCTATGTCCACCCCTATGCAATCCCTAATTTAGTCCTCAAATGCGCATGGTGCTCTCACTTTGGAGCCCTGTCGTATTTCAAGGAAACCGTTTAGGGCCACATATGGGGTATTTCCGTACTCAGGAGAAATTGTGTTACAAATTTTGGGAGGCTTTTTCTCCTTTTACCCCTTATGAAAAGGAAAAGTTGGGGTCTACACCAGCCTGTTAGTGTAAACATTTTTTTTTTTTTTACACTAACAGGCTGGTGTTGCCCTTTACTTTTTATTTTCACAAGAGGTAAAAGGAAAAAAAGACCCCCAAAATTTGTAACGCAATTTCTCCTGAGTACGGAAATACCCCATATATGGGCGTAAAATGCTCTGCGGGCGCATAACAAGGCTCAGGAGTGAGAGTGCACCATGTACATTTGAGGCCGAAATTGGTGATTTGCACAGGGGGTGGCTGATTTTACAGCGGTTCTGACATAAATGCAAAAAAAATAAATACCCACATGTAACCCCATTTTGGAAACTACACCCCTCACGGAATGTAATAAGGGGTACAGTGAGCATTTACGCCCCACAGGGGTCTGACAGATTTTTGGGACAGTGGTACGTGAAAATGAAAAATTTAATTTTTTTGTTTGCACAGCCCACTGTTCCAAAGATCTGTCAAACACCAGTGGGGTGTAAATGCTCACTGTACCCCTTGTTACATTCCTTGAGGGGTGTCGTTTCCATAATAGCGTGCGATGTGTTTTTTTTTTGCTGTCCTGGCACCATAGGGGCTTCCTAAATGCGACATGCCCCCCAAAAACCATTTCAGAAAAACTCACTCTCCTAAATCACATTGTTGCTCCTTCGCTTCTGAGCCCTCTACTGCGCCCGCCGAACACTTGACATACACATATGAGGTATTTTCTTACTCAAGAGAAATTGGGTTACAAATTTTGAGAGGATTTTTTTCCTTTTACCCCTTGTAAAAATTCAAAAACTGGGTCTACAAGAACATGCCAGTAACAAATGAAGATTTTGAATTTTCTCCTTCACTTTGCTGCTATTCCTGTGAAACACCTAAAGGGTTAACACCCTTACTGAATGTCATTTTGAATACTTTGAGGGGTGCAGTTTTTATAATGGGGTCATTTATCGGGTATTTCTAACCAGAAGACCCTTCAAATCCACATCAAACCTGAACTGGTCCCTGAAAAATTCCGATTTTGAAAATTTTGCGAAAAATTGGATAATTGTTGCTGAACTTTGAAGCCCTCTGGTGTCTTCCAAAAGTAAAAACTTGTCAATTTTATGATGCAAACATAAAGTAGACATATTGTATATCTGAATCAATATATAATTTATTTGGAATATCCATATTCCTTATAAGCAGAGAGCTTCAAAGTTCGAAAAATGCTAAATTTTCAAATTTTTCATGAAATTTTCAACTTTTTCACCAAGAAAGGATGCAAGTATCGCCGAAAATTTACCACTAACATAAAGTAGAATATGTCACGAAAAAACAATCTCGGAATCAAATTTATAAGTAAAAGCATCCCAGAGTTATTAATGCTTAAAGTGACAGTGGTCAGATTTGCAAAAAATGCTCCCGTCCTTAGGGTCATAATGGGCTCCGTCCCCAAGGGGTTAAACAGATGGACTGCCGGCTCGGCCATGCTACTATCCTATAGTATATTCACTATCCACAAGGGGTTGCTGGCTCGGCCACACCATATTTTTATATAAAAACGGCCTCACTTCAGCCAGGTATTTGTTTCTCTGTCAGCAGTCAGCATATTGAAGGCATAGTACTGGCTGCCAATACAGTAACCCCCCCGACATATGATCAAATCGACATACGATTGCCTCTCAGAGGCCATCGCATGTTGATGTCAGCATCGACATATGATGCTTTTATATGTCGGGGCCATCGCATTAACTGCTATCCGACAGCGCAAAATGCTTAAGCTGCTGTCGGATAGCAGTTTAAGCATCCCGGACAGGTTCACTTACCAATCCCTGCTACTCCGGGTCCACTTCGGGATCCTCCGGAGTCTTCTGTATCTTCTCCAGGGTCCGGGCCTGGCTTTCCAGCATAGTTATTACGTCTCTACGAACGCCGTGTCGGTGCAGCAGCGTAATAACGTCACCAGAAAGCGAGGCCCGGACCCTGCAGAAGATGCGGAAGAAGCCAGAGGATCCCGAAGACTACGCCGGAGCAGCGGGACAGCATCGGGAGCAGTGAGGACGTGGTCCGGAGTGGCGGGGACAGGGGAGTATAACTCCATATACTTTACATTGCACAAATCCCTCAACATACGATGGATTCGAGAATCGATGGGTCGTTTGGAACGAATTACCATCGTATGTTGAGGGACCACTGTATATGTAAAAAATTGCCTGCTATATATTGGTGTAATAGTTAAAATTGGTATATTGATCTGATTGGTGGATGCCCCCGATATAGTGGGAAGTGAGGAATTTTGCATATTGAATGTATCACAGAAATTGATTCTTGCGAGTTATATAGTTCTCATAGCAATATTTTTCTATTTAACAAAAAAAAATTTATATATTTACGTTTTCGTTTTAGGTACACTGGTAATCGCAGTCATTTGCTATTGGCTCATCTTCAGTTGAATTGGTATGTGTGGCGTTTTAAAATAGCAATATAAATTTGGTTAGTCGGTAGGTAGGTAGGAAGTATGTAATTATGCATATTATTGTAGGTCACATAGGAGGATATCGAATATACTGATATATTGAGTATTTTGTTGTTTTCATACTTTTGCTGGTAGTCCAGGTACGTACACGCTTGTTTAGTAGCAGACTTATTTGGTATAGACATGTTTTCCTTTTGGTTTAGATTCATACCTGGGTTGATCGGTAAGGCAGTAGCAGTTTTATTATAGCCTTTTCAGTCTATACATAACGTCATATTCTAATATCCGGTACGTCTTTAGGCAGAGGTAGTTATGTTTTCAGTTGGAAAGTTGCAATAATGAATATATTCTTGTTTCTGTCATTAGATATGCAAAGTTTTCAGCAGCGTCGGTAGCAAGTCCAGCATTGGGGTTGCAGATTAGTTCAAAAATAGTCATCCGGCTTAGGCTGGGTTCACACTACATTTTCTCCCATACGGGAGCGCATACGGCAGGGGGGAGCTAAAACCTCGCGCTCCCGTATGCATTCGTATGCGCTCCCGTATGGCATTCATTTCAATGAGCCGGCCGGAGTGAAACGTTCGGTCGGCTCATTTTTGCGCCGTATGCGCTTTTACAACTGGACCTAAAACTGGTCAACCACGGTTTGAGGTCCGGTTGTAAAAGCGCATACGGCGCAAAAATGAGCCGACCGGACCGAACGTTTCACTCCGGCCGGCTCATTGAAATGAATGACATACGGGAGCGCATACGAAGGCATACGGGAGTGCGAGGTTTTAGCTCCCCCCTGCCGTATGCGCTCCCGTATGGGAGAAAACGTAGTGTGAACCCAGCATTAGCTGGTGAGTGGTTGGTAATTGGGGTTAATATAGATTTTGTTTCAGTAAAATAGTTGCTACAATTCTAATTAGAGAGCTATTCAGCTGGACAAATCAAGTTCATTTGAGTTTTCTTCACATCACCATTCGGCAGCTTTCGTTTCTGGTAGGCGCTTGAATATTTCATCAGAGGCAGGGTACTTTGATTATATTTATGTTGGATTTAAATTTCAGATTCACAAATTCAAGTCAGACAAGTGGTGCCAGCATCAGAAATCCGTTTCTTTAGTCATATTCTAGCCATCATTATCAGCTTCCGTTTCAGTACGTGTCAGATGGGCAGATTAGTTGATAAATATCCTTTGGGTGGCTTTAGGCGGCTGAACGGGGGTGGTTCTATTATAAATTGATAGAGGTATAGCATTGGTCACACTTTTAATACAGTGTATTGTTATTATAGCTTCTGGTTGTGCAAGTGTCATATCTCCCGGGTAAGGTATCCTTTGTATTTTTTCCTTGCCTCATGAACCCAACACGCCTTTGGGTTGCGATTAACTCATGGAGTTTGGTGCACTACTAGTCACAGTTATAATCACGATCACCTTTTCTGGGGCGCAGGGTGTATTATTGGTTATGTTATGGGTAGAAGTAATCATCTATGGCACTGATTACACATGATCAGTCATGATTATGCATATCCGACACATCTTCAGATAAATGCTTTTGTGTCTCATGTAAGATTGGCAGGGAGTAGGTGCAAGTAGGATGATTGGGTGCGGACAGTCACAATTGTTGTTACATTCGTTAATTTAGTCAGGATTTTAGACCATAATCTTATTTTCGGGGAGGGGGGGGGGGGTTGGGGTTATATTACAGAATGTCGCATGCATCCGACAGAGGAGTCTGCCTCAATTTTGGAAAATATGGCCAGGTCATGGGACCAGTCTAGCATACCATCTTTGAGGCAATGGACTATGTCAAAGATTACTGTAGAATTAGTCAGGAGAGGAATTCCCTTTCCAGCAACTGCTAGGAAGGCAGAACTGTATAGGCTGTTAGTGACAAATGCCAAAATGGCCAATCCAGTCAAAATGAAACCATGAATTCTATACACACTTCTCTCAGTTACATGCCCGATATGCATGCCAGAGTGGAAGCTTTAGAGAACAGGAATTCCTCAGTTCCTACACCTACCACTAGTCTACAGCCACCGCCTCATGTTAGTCAACCAGGTACACAGTTTCTGCTATTCCTAATATGGCCCCTGCTCACTTCATACCTGCACACATCATCAAGAAAGAGATATTGGAGGGCAAAGATGTAAATTTAGCTTCCTTTTTGATTGCAACTCATGATATATCTGAGAATAAGACTATCACATGTGGCGATGTATCAGTGGTCTTGAAATCTAAAGACGCCAGGCTCAACAGGAAGCTAACTGTCAGAATTCATCATGTCCATTATCTATCGTGATATTTGCACGGTTAAACCAGAAAGGAGGGAAGAATTGGACCAATATTTGTTTGTTTAAGATCACAGAATTTTATCACAAGTACGGGGTACTTTTTATGACTACCATAAAGCTTTTTCCGCTAAAGCAGCAGCCGCTTTAACTCAGTTCAACTACATGGTTAATTGGGCAGTAGTAGATACTGAAATTTATTGTAACCATTTTTTGGGTCTTAGATCCCCAGTCTGTGCTAGGTGTCAATCTAGTACTCATGCAACAGAATGGTGTCACTTGTGTAGTACTGATACAGCAGATAGTCAACCTAGCACGTCAAGTACCAGTCAGTCAGTCAGTCAGTCAAACTAAGAGTCACAAAGTTTCGGGCTTAGTGGATAAGTTGGGACGGCCTATCCGTTTTCTGGGAAAATCACAGATTTGTAATAACTAATTACACAGCATGCAATTACGGCCAGTGCAGGTTGCGGCATATCTGCACAAACTGCTTCAGAGCTCACCCCAAAACTGCATTTTCCCAGAAAACAGAAATCTTGACTAAGCATGGTTGATGTGGAATTTCTAGGTTTCTGGAAGATCATCCTGATCAAAGTTGTCAAGTTTCTGCATAATGGTTCTGCATAATGGATTTCATGCTGGTCTAGTGACTCTTCCATAGGTAACCCATGAATGTACAAATCTGTTGTCAGCTTCTGCAGGCCCTGAATCGGTGACCTCCCTCAGATTGAATTAGACAAAGGATTTATTATAGGCCCCTTTACGCAACCCCTGTTTGATATATGGCGGGTGAATCCTATTGGTCTTGTTACAGGTAAATTCTCTAATAAAAAAGATTAATTTGTGACGTGTCCGCTCCGCATTCTTCTCAAGTGCCCAGTCTCAATGCCCTTATACCAGCAGAAGAGATCGCACTTAAATACGCTTCAATCGTGCTATTGCCATCAGCATGGGGCAGGGAGCTTGGCTTGCGAAAGCAGATCTATTGGATGCATTTAAGCTCCTGCCTATATTGCCTCAACTCTGGAAGTAGCATGGTATCAAATGGTTGGATTCGTATTATTTTGCAGTTAAATTAACTTTTGGAGCCAGGAGTAGCCCATGGCTATTCAATAGATTTGCAGATGCATTACATTGGATACTAGAGAACAGGTTGGCATGTGGTCATGTAATTCATTAGCTATTTTTTTCTCATTTAACCTGCCCACAAGTCTCCTAGACACTTAGACATCCTGCTAGTTTTTGAGCAGCTGGCTGTGCCTGTCTCTACTAGGAAAGTTGAGGGTCCAACAAAGGTCATCACTTTCTTAGACATGGTATTAGATTCGCAAAAAATGGAAGCTAGACTGCCACTTGACAAATTAGAGAGGGTCAGAGCATGCGATTCTCAAGCTGAAGAATAATCCCTACATCACTAAGGTCGAGCTACAGTCTATATATTAGGCATGTTGAACTTCGCCATGCGCATTATCCCACAGGGACGCACGTTTATTTCCCAGTTATTAGAACTGTTACCCACAGCACCTGAGCAGAACAGTGTCATACATTTGGACACATTAGCTTTAGCAGACTTAAAGATGTGGGATTTTTGTGCAATTGGAATGGTATTTCCTTTTTCATTCCCAAGGTATGCGACCACTCTCCCATAGTATTTTCCGACGCTTCTTCAGTTCTGGGGTTTGCAGCTATTTGGGACAAACAATTGTTGGCCAGTCCGTGACCCTCAGGTTAGTCAGATGGCAGGGTTTCAGCACTGTTTGAGTTATACCCCATTGTAGCGGCTGCTCAAGTGTGGGGCCATAACTGGAACAAACCTACAGTGTTGCTTGTGTCCGATAATTCAGCTATAGTTGATGTGTTATTAAAAGGGAGATCCAAATGTCCTATGATTATGTTTGCCAGGAAGTTAGTCTGGTTATCATTACGCCATACTTCAACTTTACATGTGCTCACATAAACGGCATACAGAATGTAGCAGCAGATGCTCTGTCTAGAAGAAACTTCTCGCTTTTCTTTCAGATTATGCCAGAGGCAGAGCTAGCAGGGGCCCAGATCCCAGCATTTCATTCACTGATCCTCGATTAGTAGAACATTGGCAAGTAGCTAAACGGCTTGTGTCCAAGTCTTTATCTGATAATATGCAGAAAGTTTACAATTCAGCATGGCAGTTTTAGAAATTTCAGCAGGATTTTCCAGAAGGAGATACTAGATTTGTAGCATTTATGTTGGCTTTTATAGGGTTTTGCCACACTAATTTGCGGTTAGCTCACAACACTATAAAAATCTATTTGGCAGGCATACATCATTTGTCCTTAACTGATCCAGGCAGAGATTCCTTTTTTTCCTTCACGTATGATCAAGGCTGCGTAAAAAAGGTATTTTGAAAGGAGAAGTTCCGAAAGGTCCCACTAAACAGCCTATTACTGGGGATCAGTTTAGGAGACACTGGTGTTTTAGCTAATGCCCCCTTTGGAGTTAAGTTTTACGCTAAAGGCAGCGATGTATCTGGGGTACTACGGATTCCTTAGGCCTGGGGAGTTCACCTGTCACAATGTGTCCAGTCCTTTCCTTAAATTAGGCCATTTAGAATGGAGAAGTGACCATTTTGTATTGTCCCTGATCTGTACCAAAACGTCCATACCGGAACATAATCGTAGTGGTACATTACTTCACTACATCCGATAAATTGTGTCCAGTGCAGGTTTTGAATATGTTAGAATGGTCACAGCATAATATTCTTGATGTCTCTATTGTTCACTAACTACCCCTTAACCACTTCTCTGTTCGCCAAACACTTACGTGTCATAACTAGATCTGTTGGGGGTGATCCGGCCGCTGTCAGGCCATTCGTCCCGTATGGGAGCCACTACAGCTGCATCACGAAATTGAGTTCCAGCACATATAAAGAAACTAGGCCGTTGGAAGTCTGGTAGCTATATGCACTACATACCGGACCCAGGCAAGGAAATGGCAGATGCTTTTCAGTCATTAGCAATATAATTGTTGTATTAAGAAAAAAAGGGTTTTGGTTACTTATTCTGAGTTTTGTCCTCTTTTTAGGCCTACTCTAATGCAGCAGTATTGTCACACAGACTGTTTAGTCTAAGTTGTGTAGGTAGGTAAGATTCGCATAGGTCATCTTCACTACACGGTTGAGCTTTGACCACAAGTATCAAGGCTAAGTTAGCCTGAATTTGTGGGAGCTCTATAAGAACCCACAGCTGGGCACAGTCATATGCGCTGTGGGTTCTTCACTCCCACCCACTCTCCCTTTTCTAAAGACATCTCTACAAGGGTATGATCACAAATTTATATCACACACACACACACACACGCAAAGTTAGAAAGCAGACTTAAAATGTTTGGGAGGTCTAAGTCTTTGCAGTGAAACATAGCAAGAGAAGCTCAGAAATTTGACAGCCAAAAACATAAGTACATGTATAAAGAAATCTGGATCCAGAAGATCGGGCAAGCCAGGATGAAATACTTTACTCCAAAGGATGACAACAGAGAGGAAGACAAGAACATCACTTCCCAGGACATAATCAGTGACCAGGATGATACTGGCTGGAACTTCAAGGTGAATAGTGTCAAAATAATAGTGTTTTGCTAATGAGTGGATGCTTTCTATGATTGCATATTAATGTTCATTTATGTTTTATTTCAGAGCAATAACTCGCTTATTGCCAGCAATGTCAACGAGGTCGTGGAAGCAGAGGAAGTCCACACCAGCAAGCTCTAGCAGGTAACTATACCAGACATTGATTTTACAGTATTTGGTGGCCAATCACAAATCTTCCAGTGAATGTCCTGATATCAGGTTATAAACAGACTTTTATTACTCAGAAGGACTGAAGATGGCCAGAGAAGTATTCGACTTCGAAGAAAATGAGCTAATATAGATCATTGCATACAAATGCACAATGTGTTTGTAGTATTGTTTACCTCCTATCCCGGGAACCCATCTGTTTAGGAAGTGCATGAAGCATAGCAGCGATGAGGAGATCAAGACAACACTAAGGCCAAAATAAAGTGGTCAATGATGTATCAAGGTGCTTGCTATGAGGATTGCTGAGCTGTTATGACAAAAAACGCACGATGAAACATGATTGGGTTCCTAAGAAAAGGCAGATTCTTCATATTTATATTTAATTTGGTTACCTAGGTTAAAAAAGTCAATTATTTTCAAAGTGTAAAATGTTTCTGTTTTCACTCCTGGAAGTTTTTTATTTTTTATTTATTTTTTTATTTTTTTTAAGGCCTACTACTGGAATGGGGGTTCACAGAAACCAGAATTAGTTTCATTTCATACTGCAATATCATTGGTCACTGACTTGCATAAATACGGCTTCCAGAAACTAGGCTAGCAGTTCACTTTTTGCCAAGCTACTGGAAGAAAGTTCTCAACTCCTTAGCATGACCATTGCTCTCCTGGGCTGTTCTCCTAGACTGCTGTTCTGGATCCTTGCCTCAGTTTTATTTAGCAAGCATATTGAATTGTTATATATTTAACTAAATATCTCGCTCAGAAAAGACGTCCTCATGCCAAAAGGAAAACTAAACTCAATTGGGCTGCAAGCATTGCATGGAGAAGGCAAGGAAAGCTGACCGTTCAGCGCAAGGTGTGCATGAAAACAGCAACTGAAATCACCCAGGAGGTGGAGGAAGCAAAGAAGAGAAGGTGTAACGTAGCTGTCCGAGTATGGTCTTCTATGACAACGTCAATGACAACAAGAGTCGATTTTCCAGTGCACAAGAGTTTTTTTTTTGTAGATTTTTGGAGCATAATGGATGCATTGTAGGAGGAAAACCTATCTGAAAAGTAAATATATACTTAGTGTCTATCTATTCTATCCATTGATCGATCTGTCAAATGTTATTGCTAATTTTATGTACAACCTTAGGCAACCTTCTAATAAAGTTACTGAACAGGATCAGTAAGTTCAATTTTCCCTTCTTAAATTTTGTAATATGGGTGTATTATACCACTACTATGAATCTAGTGTACCCACTAATTGATAGTGTGCACATTAATTGCTCACCGTTTCAGGAGTAGCTTTGTAACACCCCCCCCAGGAAGAAAATTGACGGAGGCTGGCGTCCACGAGAAGCATGAGGTGAATTCCCAAATGTTTCTGAACTTCAGAGAATACCTGGCAGATCACTTCTCAGTTCGGCAAATGGTATAGTTGAGAGTGCATCCAGCTTACTCAAAATAGAAGCTCAAACCGGCCCGAACTCCACCGCAGGTAATAAAGCTGAAGAACAGTGAATGTCCATCCAGGGATCTAGTGCAATATAATCATGTTTATTCCATAATTATGTGCAAACACAGGTGCAGACAGACCGTGATGTGTTTCAGTCTACACGGAGGAGGCCTTACTCATACAGTAAGAGTAAGGCCTCCATGTAGGCTGAAAGGCAAATGGCATGTATGATTTTTCTATCACTTTGTATGCATTACAGGAACCTTGTTAGACATTGAATAGATTAACTGACATCTAAGTCTTTTCTATTCGGCAGAAAAGGTTTCCCGCTACTTATATTTTGTAAGCCCGGATGAGATCTAAGATTTCTCAGTGACCTAGAGAAAACCCATACTATTTGTGAGCGCCTACTTGCATTTGAAGATGACTATAAGCACCATCAAAAATTACCTTAAAATCATATCAAGCAGTTTGATAGATTTGTGATTTCAGTAAACTTCCATGAAACCAATGGGGAAGACACCAATTTTTTTTTTGTTTGTTTGTTTTTTTAACCATTAGGCCATTAGAACTAAAATAATTAAACAGGGGCAGTGGGAATATAGTCGTAAAGATTTTGTAGTTAAGACCTTATTAACCTGTTGGGGACAAAGGGCATATGCATACGCCCGTGGGAATTTCGGTCCCCGCCATGCGCTGGGTGGGGACAGGACCAGGGTGTCTGCTTATATCAGCAGGCACCCCGTGCCAATGCCCCGGGGGGGGGGTCATTAGAACGCCCCCCCACCCCCATGTCGGCGATCGGGGCAAATCGTAAGTGAATTCACACTTGCAAATTGCGCCAATTCCGGGTCTATGGTGACCCGGACAAGAAGGGGGATCGCGGTTGTCTAAGACAACTACGATCCCCCTGAAGGCATAGGAGTGAGGTGGCAGGGGTGCCACCCCTCCTATCCCTGCTATTGGTGGTCTAGACGCGACAACCAATAGCAGATCGGGGGCGGAGGGTTTTACTTTAGTTTTCCCCGTCCTGCCCACCCACAATAGGCGGGGCAGAATGGGGAAACTAAGGCCTTAATGCCGAAGGTCCACTTACCCCTCCGGTGGCTGCGGGCGGCGACAGTGATCGGCGGGCGGCGACCTTGTGCGGTAGAAGAGGACGGCTCCCTGGATCCTTCGGAAGCCGGTAAGTTGCCTAGCAACATCTGGAGGGCTACAGTCTGAGACTGTAGCCCTCCAGATGTTGCAAAGCTACAACTCCCAGTATACCACTATACAGTGGTCTCTAAACTGTATCCCTGCAGATCTTGCAAAACTACAACTCCTAGCATGCTCAAACAGCTCTTTGCTGTCTGGGCATGCTGGGATTTTTAGTTTTGCAACATCTGGAGGACCACAGTTTGGAGATCACTGTGCAGTGGTCTATAATCTGTAGCCCTCCAGATGTTGCAAAACTGCAAATCCCAGCATGCCCGAACAGCTGTCTCAGCATGCTAATCAACGGCCAGGACCCGCGGCTAATACCACACATCGCCGATCCCGGCGATGTGCGGTATTAACCCTTTAGAAGCGGCGGTCAAAGCTGACCGCCGCTTCTAAAGTGAAACTGAAAGTGACCTGGCTGCTCAGTCGGGCTGTTCGGGACCGCTGCGGTGAAATCGTGGCATCCCGAACAGCTGATCGGACACCGGGAGGGCCCTTACCTACCTCCCCGGTGTCCGATCGGCGAATGACTGCTCCGTGCCTGAGATCCAGGCAGGAGCAGTCAAGCGCCGATAATGCTGATCACAGGCGTGTTAATACACGCCAGTGATCAGCATAGGAGATCAGTGTGTGCAGTGTTATAGGTCCCTATGGGACCTATAACACTGCAAAAAAAATGTTTAAAAAAAAAAAGTGTTAATAAAAGGTCATTTAACCCCTTCCCTAATAAAAGTTTGAATCACCCCCCTTTTCCCATAAAAAAAATAACAGTGTAAAAAAAATAAAAAACAAACATGTGGTATCGCCGCGTGCGTAAATGTCCGAACTATAAAAATATATCATTAAGCCGTACGGTCAATGGCGTACGCGCAAAAAAATTCCAAAGTCCAAAAAAGCGTATTTTGGTCACTTTTTATACCATTAAAAAATGAATAAAAAGTGATCAAAACAAAAATCAGACCGATAAAAACTTCAGATCACAGCGCAAAAAATGAGTCCTCATACTGCCCCGTACGTGGAAAAATAAAAGTTATAGGGGTCAGAAGATGACATTTTTAAACGTATAAATTTTCCTGCATGTAGTTATGATTTTTTCCAGAAGTGCGACAAAATCAAACCTATATAAGTAGGGTATCATTTTAACCGTATGGACCTACAGAATAATGATAAGGTGTAATTTTTACCAAAATATGCACTGCGTAGAAACGTAAGCCCCCAAAAGTTGCAAAATGGCGTTTTTTCGATTTTGTCGCACAATGATTTTTTTTTTTCGTTTAAACTTGCATTTTTGGGTAAAATGACTAATGTCACTGCAAAGTAGAATTGGCGATGCAAAAAATAAGCCATCATATGGATTTTTAGGTGGAAAATTGAAAGGGTTATGATTTTTATAAGGTAAGAAGGAAAAAACGAAAGTGCAAAAACGGAAAAACCCTGAGTCCTTAAGGGGTTAATTGATTAACTACTCTCAGGTGTTTAAAACTAACTGGGATACTCTGAGCCCTGCTCTGGCTGAGTCTAACTGAAGCTTTGGTTTGTATTCTAAAGTGTGAACATCTGAGAAGTTTTATACGCAGAAGTTTAAAAAGCAGGAGTTGTAAGCAGGACCCACTGTAACTGTAAGTAGTACACACCCTTGATAAAAGTAGTTTTTCTTAATAGTTAATAACAGCTGTTTGTCACCAAGGATATGGACAGCAGGATTGGAGGTTTTCTTCAGTGCACATTGTGCCACATGTATACATCTCTGGAGCAGCAGCTTCAGGGTGAATACCGCTGTGACAAATGTCAGCATGTTGCCCACCTGGAAGCTCGTATTAGAGATCTAGAGGAGCAAAATTGAGGGCGATAGACAATCTTACAGAGCAAGCAGTTAGTGGGGTAGAAATGGAGGTTGGAGAAACTAGCCAGGAGGCCCAAGTAGGGAGCTGGGTTAATGTAGTTAGAGGGACTGGAAAGGGGGCAATAAAAAGGAAGGTCACTTCTGCTTCTGATCACCCAAGTAAAATTGCCAAGTTGGGCAATGATGCGAGGGCCTCAGTATCAGAGATGGCAACCCTAGTGGATACTGGTCTCCCTAACAGCCGGGGGAACAGCTCAACTAGTAGTGTGGGGGATGGTAACGCAGGTAGGCCAAGACATTTAGTTGTGGTACGGGATTCTATAATCAGGAAGACGGATAGAATAATTTGTCGCCAAGACCACCTCAACCAAATGGTTTGCTGCCTCCCTGGTGCCAGGGTTCAGCATGTGGTGGAAAGGGTGGACAAATTACTAGGGGGGGGGCTGGGGATGACCCAGCTGTCGTGGTCCATGTGGGAACCAACGACAGAATACATGGTAGGTGGAGGTCCTTGAAGAATAATTACAAGGAACTAGGTGCCAAGCTGAAGGGAAGGACCTCTAAGGTTGTGTTCTCTGGAATACTTCCTGTGCCATGCGCATCGCAGGAAAGACAGTGGGAGCTTAGGGAGTTAAATGCATGGCTTAAGTCGTGGCGTAAGGGGGAAGGGTTTGGGTTTTTAGAGCACTGGGCTGACTTTTCTTTGGGTACAAACTCTATTCTACATATAATTTGCACCTGAATGGAAGGGGGTCCGCTGTGCTGGGGGAGAGAATCCTGGAAGGGGTGGCAGAATTTTTTAACTAGGTGAGTGGGGGGAGGATAATAAAGCAAAGAAAGCAGACAGTGGGATGGATAGGTTAGAGAGGGGTCAGGACATAATGGTGGGTGGAGAGGAGTCCTGTGGGGGGAGGTTAAGAGCAGTGGATAAGGAGATCCATGGGTTACAAACCAGCCGTAAAAATAAAATTTAGCCCGAAAAATTGTAATCCCAATAATTCAAAAAATCCCATTAGCCCCAATAACTTAAATAGTACAATTAGCCCTTATAACTAAAAAAATAACATTAACCCCAAGAACTCTGAAAATCCCATTAGTGAGACTATATGTGTAAAACTTAATGGAAATGGAAAGTGTATGTTCACAAATGCCAGAAGCCTAGCAAATAAAATGGGGGAGCTTGAGGCCTTGATACTGGAGGAACATATTGATATAGTTGGGGTCACTGAGACATGGCTGGACTCCTCGCATGACTGGGCTGTTAATCTGCAGGGGTTTACATTGTTTCGCAAGGATAGAATGAACAGAAAAGGTGGTGGAGTCTGTATGTAAGAAGTGGTATGAAAGTCAGTGTGAACGATGCCATAGTGTGTGAGGATTTGAGGATGTGGAATCATTGTGGGTAGAATTACAAAAGGAGGGAAATACTGAAAAAATAATATTTGGTGTAATCTACAGACCCCCTAATATCACTGAAGAGATAGAAGGTCAGCTGTATAAACAAATAGAGAGGGCCGCCCGGGCAGGTACAGTGGTAATGGGAGATTTTAACTATCCAGATATAGATTGGGGCCGGGGGTTGGCTAAAACTACAAAGGGGAGAAAATTCCTAAATTTATTGCAGGATAATTTTATGGGCCAGTTTGTGGAGGACCCAACAAGAAGTGATGCCTTGTTGGATCTGATCATTTCCAACAACGCAGAGCTGGTTGGTAATGTAACTGTGCGGGAAAACCTTGGTAATAGCGACCACAATATAGTTACTTTTGACTTAAAATGTAGAAAACAAAGACAGGCGGGGAAGGCAAAAACATAACTTTAAAAAGGCAAACTTCCCTGGGCTGAGGGCTGCACTACAGGACATAGACTGGGGGGAGGTGTTCTCAAATACTGATACAGAAGGTAAATGGGACATCTTTAAATCAACTCTAAATAACTATACAGCTAAATATATACCAAAGGGGAACAAATATAAACGATTAAAACTAAATCCTACATGGCTGACAAATGATGTTAAAAGAGCAGTAAACAAAAAAATAGCCTTCAAAAAATTCTAATCTGATGGGTCAGCTATAACATTTAAACAGTACAAAAAGCTTAATAAAATCTGTAAAAATTGAATAAAAACAGCAAAAATTCAAAATGAGACAGGTGGCCAAAGAAAGCAAAACTAATCTAACTATTTTTTTAGATATATAAATACAAAAAAAAAAAAAAAAAAAAACAGGACAGAGCATGTAGGACCCCTTAATAATGATAATGGGGAGGTTGTCACGGGCGAGCAAGAGAAGGCGGAGTTACTGAATGGGTTCTTTAGTTCTGTATACACTATGGAAAAAAGGAGCTGACATTGGACAGGTCAGTGCTGGTAACACATCATATAATGTACTGAACTGGCTTAATGTAGAGATGGTACAAGGTAAGTTAAGTAAAGTAAATGTAAGCAAATCTCCAGGGCCGGATGGACTACACCCAAGAGTTCTTAGAGAGGTAAGTTCAGTAATATCTGTACCCTTGTTCATGATATTTAGAGATTCTCTGGTGTCTGGTATTGTGCCAAGGGACTGGTGCAAGGCGAATGTGGTGCCAATCTTCAAAAAGGGCTCTAGGTCTTCCCCAGGAAACTATAGACCGGTAAGTCTAACGTGCATTGTGGGTAAATTGTTTGAAGGACTTATAAGGGATTACATACAGGAATACATAGGGGATAATAGTATTATAAGTGATAGCCAGTATGGGTTTACTAAGGATAGAAGTTGTCAAACCAATCTAATTTACTTTTATGAAGGTGAGTAGAAGCCTTGACAGAGGAATGGCTGTGGATATAGTGTTTCTGGATTTTGCCAAAGTGTTTGATACCTGTCAGACGTCTATGAGGGACAGTAAGTTAAGGTCTTTGGGCTTGGAAACTTTAGTTTGTAACTGGATTGAACACTGGCTCATGGATCGTACACAGAGTGGTGGTCAATGATTCGTACTCTGATTGGTCCCCGGTTATTAGTGGTGTTCCCCAAGGTTCAGTACTGGGCCCGCTGTTTAATTTTATTTATCAATGATATAGAGGATGGTATTAACAGCTCTGTACCGTGCTACAAAGCTTGATGTCATCTGCAAAGATAGAAACAGTCTATAGAGGATGTGCATAAGTTACAAGATGACTTGGATAGACTAAGTGTCTGGGCATCCACTTGGCAAATGAGGTTCAATGTGGATAAATGTAAAGTTATGCATCTGGGTACTAATAACCTGCATGCATCGTATGTCTTAGGGGGGATTAAACTGGCAGAGTCACTGGTAGAGAAGGATCTGGGTGTACTTGTAGATCACAGACTACAGAATAGCATGCAATGTCAGGCTGCTGCTTCCAAAGCCGGCAGGATATTGTCATGTATCAAAAGAGGCATGGACTCGAGGGACAGGGACATAATACTCCCCATTTATAAAGCATTGGTACGGCCTCATCTGGAATATGCTGTTCAGTTTTGGTCGCCTGTTCATAAAAGGGACACTGTGGAGCTGGAAAGGGTGCAGAGACGCGCAACTAAACTAATATGGGGCATGGGACATCTTAGCTATGAGGAGCGATTAAAGGAGTTACAATTGTTTAGTCTTGAGAAGAGACGTTTAAGGGGGGATATGATAAACGTATATAAGTATATTAATGGCCCATACAAAAAATATGGAGAAAAACTGTTCCAGGTAAACCCCCCCCCCCCAAAGGACGAGGGGGCACTCCCTCCGTCTGGAGAAGAAAAAGTTTAGTCTCAAGGGGCAACACGCCTTCTTTACCATGAGAACTGTGAACTTATGGAACAGTCTACCTCAGGAACTGGTCACAGCAGGAAAAATTAACAGCTTTATAACAGGATTAGATACATTCCTGAACAAAACAACATTAATGCTTATGAAGAAATATAAAATCCCATCCCTTCCCCAATATCGCGCCATACCCCTACCCTTCAATTCCCTGGTTGAACTTGATGGACGTATGTCTTTTTTCGACCGTACTAACTATGTAACTATGTAACTATAATTGAAGTGACAATTGTTAGGGCAGCAATATTAATTTACTTGATACACTTACTGATGACCACCCCCTCTTTATTTTTTTCCCCCATGTAGAAAACTTCAGGAATCTTCCCAGCAAAGAGCAAGTGAAGGTCATCAGGCCTGGGACACCAGTGTGCCAAGAACATTTGACATTCTACAGGCCTGGAGACCTCAAGAATTGAGAGGATACTATTAATGCTTTAATGTCTTTCATAGACTCCAAGGAGTGGCCAGGACTTGTGGCTGTGGTGGATTAAAGAAAAAGGTGGTTACTCCCTTAAAACCAGTCCGGTCTTTCAGAAAGGAGATATTGCCTGTGACTATCAGGGAGTCCTAATTGATGGCAAGGAGGCTGAGGAGCTACAAAAACCATTGACCGACAAGAATTATAGTTTCTTCCAGGACAAAGTGAAGAAGATGAGCCTATTTAACTGAAATACACATTGCATGTGCCACCCAGGCACGTTTTTGACTTTTGGGAGGCTGATCAATCATTCATCCAAAAGGCCAAATCTGAAACCAGTGCTCAAACATGTTAAAGGATAGAAAAGCAGCCAGTTATTCTATTTGAGGCAAAGAGAAACCTTTCACCCGGCACAGAACTGTTATTTGACTATGGTGTATGTTAAAATTAATCCGATGAACGAACAGCTAAATTGGCTTGAATCTATTGCTTACACAGCCAGATAATATATCAGAAAAAGTGCTCGTTGTATGACTAAATTACTACTCTAATCTGTTTGGCCACTAGTTTATGCCAATGCAGATATTAAAACGATGGCCGTTTTACTGGCACATGCCCGGCCATTCTGTCTATACCTGACAATTATACTAAAATTAATATATAAACACAGTACGCATATAGGGGGGCATTTACTAATCTTTTACTATGTAGTCTGGTTTTTACCCTGTTTTTTTCTACTTCATTTTTGACTATGTGCGACAAATTTACTAAATTGCTGCACGGCATTAATAAATTTGGCACACATAGGCAAAAGTGGGAAATTTACTTCATGTAGTAGAAAAAATAGTCTGTTCCTTTTTCCTGCTGTCTGAATAGGTTTGGCTGCTGGTTTCCTTCTGGATCTTTTGTTTTTGAGTTTTTTTTTAGCTTTTTCACCACATCTAAATAATTCAATAACTACAGTGGTCCCTCAAGTTACAATATTAATTGGTTCCAGGAAAACCATTGTAAGTTGAAACCATTGTATGTTGAGACCATAACTCTATGGAAACAGGGTAATTGGTTCTAAAGGCACCAAAATGTCATCCAAAAATAGGAAAAAGTGACAAAGAAAAATAAGTAGATAACTGATATAGATAAAGCAAATCCTTACATATAAAAGTAAGAAAGATCTGCTGGGAGCTGTAACTCACTGTCTATGTCAGTGTTTCCCAAGCAGGGAGCCTCCAGCTGTTGCAAAACTATAACTCCCAGCATGCCTGGACAGCCAAAGGCTGTCCGGGCATGCTGGGAGTTGTAGTTTTGCAAAAAATGGGGCCACCCTGCTTGGCAAACACTGGTCTGTGTAGAGGACAGGAGCTTCTTCAGGGGTCCTGTACAGTACAGGCAATGTCCAAAACAAGTAATGGAGTTGCCCTCACCTGGTGTCCAAAAGAGCAGCTAACCCTGATACAGGTAAAGTGTACAGAACATGTAATACCAGTCAGTGCATACACTTCAGTAATACAGGGGTTTTACCAGTGAATGCCCATTTTGATTGGTTGGTTCTTCCAGCCATTGACACGTTTTACAGATCTGGACTGTCTGTAGCATTGTATGTTGAGTCTGGTTTCAACTTACGATGGTCCAGAAAAGACCATTGTATGTTGAAACTATTGTATGTTGAGGCCATTGTAAGTTGAGGGATCACTGTAAATTGTAGTCATGGCTCAGAAGTGGTAAACGGCGTTTAGTGTGTGTGTGTGTGTGTGTTTATTACATTTTTTTAACACAGTTTTTTTCTCCCTAAATGTACTTACACTTTTTTTTTGGTTACTTCTTCTACAGATCTGTGTATCCTGTGGACTCCTTCGGATTCGGTGGACTACTTCGATGACCAGCGTTTTTCTTTGCTTGATGTTAATAAAATGGTTAACGAGGGCTTGTGGGGGAGTGTTTTTTGTAATAAATTTTTTTTAAAACCTGTTGTGTTTTATTTTTATTTTACTTTACTAGACAGGCTTAGTAGTGGAAGCTGTCTTATAGACTGAGTCCATTACTAAACCGGGCTTAGCGTTAGCCACAAAAACAGCTAGCGCTAACCCCCAATTATTACCCCGGTACCCAACACCACAGGGGTGCCGGGAAGAGCCGGTACCAACAGGCCCGGAGCGTCAAAAATGGCGCTCCTGGGCCTAGGCGGTAACAGGCTGGCGTTATTTAGGTTGGGGAGGGCCAGTAACAATGGTCCTCGCCCACCCTGGTAACGTCAGGCTCTTACTGTTTGGTTGGTATTTGGTTGAGAATAAAAATAGGGGGACCCTATGCGTTTTTTTTATATATTTAATTATTTATTTAAAAAAAAACGCATAGGGTCCCCCCTATTTTCATTCTCAGCCAAATACCAACCAAACAGTAACAGCCTGACGTTCCCAGGGTGGGCGAGGACCATTGTTACTGGCCCTCCCCAGCCTAAATAACGCCAGCCTGTTACCGCCTAGGCCCAGGAGCGCCATTTTTGACGCTCCAGGCCTGTTGGTACCGGCTCTTCCCGGCACCCCTGTGGCGTTGGGTACCGGGGTAATAATAGGGGGTTAGCGCTAGCTGTTTTTGTGGCTAGCGCTAAGCCCAGGTTAGTAATGGACTCTGTCTATAAGACAGCTTCCACTACTAAGCCTGTCTAGTAAAGTAAGAAAAAAACACAACAGGTTTTAAAAAATTTTTATTACAAAAAACACTCCCCCACAAGCCCTCGTTAACCATTTTACTAAAATCAAACAAAGAAAAACGCTGGTCATCGAAGTAGTCCACCGAATCCGAAGGAGTCCACAGGATAAACGGATCTGAAATGAGAAGAAAACAAAAAAAATGGGTTAGTACATTTATTATCACCTGCTCACACATCTCCCGCCCCGCACGACTACAACTGCCAGCATGCCCTTACAGTAAGGACATGCTGGGAGTTGTAGTTGTGTGGTGCAGGAGATGTGTGAGCAGGTGATAATAAATGTGACAAGCTTGTCCCCTGCCCCCAGCTGCAGGACTACAACTCCCAGCATGCCCTTACAGTAAGGTGGGGCGGAGGCCGGGCACAGTGTTTCCCAACCTGGGACTTGTAGTTTTGCAACATCTGGAGGCACCCTGGTTGGGAAACACTGTTTTAGGCCAGTGTTTCCCAACCAGGGTGCCTCCAGATGTTGCAAAACTACAAGCCCCAGCATGCCTGGACAGTCAAAGGCTGTCTAGGCATGCTGGGAGTTGTAGTTTTGCAACATCTGGAGGCAACCTGGCTGGGAAACACTGGCCTAAAACAGTGTTTCCCAACCAGGGTGCCTCCAGATGTTGCAAAACTACAAGTCCCAGCATGCCTGGACAGTCAAAGGCTGTCTAGGCATGCTGGGAGTTGTAGTTTTGCAACATCTGGAGGCAACCTGGCTGGGAAACACTGGCCTAAAACAGTGTTTCCCAACCAGGGTGCCTCCAGATGTTGCAAAACTACAAGTCCCAGCATGCCTGGACAGTCAAAGGCTGTCTAGGCATGCTGGGAGTTGTAGTTTTGCAACATCTGGAGGCAACCTGGCTGGGAAACACTGGAATAAAACAGTGTTTCCCAACCAAGGTGCCTCCAGATGTTGCAAAACTACAAGTCCCAGCATGCCTGGACAGTCAAAGGCTGTCTAGGCATGCTGGGAGTTGTAGTTTTGCAACATCTGGAGGCAACCTGGCTGGGAAACACTGGCCTAAAACAGTGTTTCCCAACCAGGGTGCCTCCAGATGTTGCAAAACTACAAGTCCCAGCATGCCTGGACAGTCAAAGGCTGTCTAGGCATGCTGGGAGTTGTAGTTTTGCAACATCTGGAGGCAACCTGGCTGGGAAACACTGGCCTAAAACAGTGTTTCCCAACCAGGGTGCCTCCAGATGTTGCAAAACTAGAAGCCCCAGCATGCCTGGACAGTCAAAGGCTGTCCAGGCATGCTGGGAGTTGTAGTCTTGCAACAACTGGAGGCACCCTGGTTGGGAAGCCTGCGCAACTTACCGGCTTCCGTAGAATCCAGCGCTGCACGACACTGCCGCGCGACACTGCCGCGCGACGATCTCCGACAGCGATCGTCGCTGGAGCCTCGGAAGGGTAAGTGAACCTCTTCGCCGGTCCCCTTCAGCTGTTTAGTTTTGCAACAGCTGGAGGACTACAGTTTACAGACCACAAACCAGGGGTCTGCAAACTGTGGCCCTCTAGCTGTTGCAAAACTACAACTCCCAGCATGCCTGGACAGCCAATGGCTGTCCAGGCATGCTGGGAGTTGTAGTCTTGCAACATCTGGAGGCACCCTGGTTGGGAAACACTGTTTTAGGCCAGTGTTTCCCAACAAGGGTGCCTCCAGCTGTTGCAAAACTACAACTCCCAGCATGCCCGGACAGCCAATGGCTGTCCAGGCATGCTGGGAGTTGTAGTCTTGCAACATCTGGAGGCACCCTGGTTGGGAAACACTGTTTTAGGCCAGTGTTTCCCAACAAGGGTGCCTCCAGCTGTTGCAAAACTACAACTCCCAGCATGCCCGGACAGCCAATGGCTGTCCAGGCATGCTGGGAGTTGTCTTGCAACATCTGGAGGCACCCTGGTTGGGAAACACTGTTTTAGGCCAGTGTTTCCCAACAAGGGTGCCTCCAGCTGTTGCAAAACTACAACTCCCAGCATGCCCGGACAGCCAATGGCTGTCCAGGCATGCTGGGAGTTGTAGTCTTGCAACATCTGGAGGCACCCTGGTTGGGAAACACTGTTTTAGGCCAGTGTTTCCCAGCAAGGGTGCCTCCAGCTGTTGCAAAACTACAACTCCCAGCATGCCCGGACAGCCAAAGGGTGTCCAGGCATGCTGGGAGTTGTAGTCTTGCAACATTTGGAGGCACCCTGGTTGGGAAGCTTGCGCAACTTACCGACTTCCGTAGGATCCAGCGCTGCACGACACTGCCGCGCGACAGTGCCGCGCGACGATCTCCGTCAGCGATCGTCGCTGGAGCCTCGGAAGGGTAAGTGAACTTCTTCGCCGGTCCCCTTCAGCTGTTTAGTTTTGCAACAGCTGGAGGACTACAGTTTACAGACCACACACCAGTGGTCTGCAAACTGTGGCCCTCCAGCTGTTGCAAAACTACAACACCCAGCATGCCCTGACAGCCAAAGCCTATGGCTCTCAGGGCAGGAGCCCGGGCTGACATTACAGTGCAGCCGCCCGGGCTCCTCATACGGCCTCCCCGCTACCCCCCTTGTCTCCCGTCCGGGCTCCTCACACGGCCTCCCCGCTACCCCCCCCCCCCCTTGTCTCCCGCCCACGCCGCTCAGCTCCCGCTGCGCCAAGACTACAACTCCCAGCGTGTCCTCACTGTAAGGCCATGCTGGGACTTGTAGTCTTGCAACAGCAGACAGATGGGAGTTGTGTGGCGCTGGCAGGTGAGAGGGGTGGGATGTAAATCACTGTAGTGACTGTAGTGTCCTGGTAGCGCAGTGAGGGTAGCGGGGAGAAAGTATGTCGGAGCCCGGGCGGCAGCAGCTTTTCCTGCTCCATGTTGGAGCTGGAGTAAATTTAGTCAATTTTTACGGCCGTTGCGACAGTTTATTGCGCAACTGCGACTGTCTCAGTTAATAAATTCCTGACCACTGCAAGTCAAAACTGAAAACTTGCGTAAATTAAGCGGGAAAAAAAAATTGACTTTCTAGCTCTTGCTAGGGAAAGTCGCACAATTTATAGGGTAGGCGCAATTGCGACAATTTTGCGCCAAAAATAGTCAGAAAAAAATGACTAAACCCCTTAGTAAATGCCCCCCATAGAGCACAAAACATAAGGAGGGTAGAGGTAACAGGTGAAACCCTAATAAATTCCCTACCTAAAATAAATTCCTAACAACTAAGTGAAGGACAAGGGTTAGGGGGGCAATTACAATATGTACAATTGGTACAAAAATATATCAACCTCTCTGGCCAACGCGTTTCTCCCCCAGGTTGAGGGGAGTTCATCAGGGATGAGAGGATAATATTCACAATTCAATTAGTGCACAACAAATGCAAAATCATATACAAAAGATGCAAAAACCAATAATGACAATAAATAGATGATAATACATAGGTCCGGGTCCGTCAGTAATAAGTACCGGTCATATATGTGAGTCTGTTAGTGTCTGGTCAAATACATACACATACATTATCATAGCAGAAGGATGGCATTTAGAATATTACTATGCAATGTTAGTAAAGTAATAATAAATTGACTCCAGAGAGAGAAGATGATGTTCTGTTCAAGATACACGCAGATACACTGTGAACAAAAAATGTAGTGACAAGTCTGTCAGTATTGGGGTGGCACTACATTAAAGGGGTCTTTTATTTATAAAATATGATACTAACAAAGGACTTACCCCCTATGTAGGATGATGGTATTCAATTAAGACCACCAACAGAACACTCTGTTCCTGATATTAAAGCAGATCTCAATTTAACAGACTCCTATGAAATAAATATAATATAATTCACTAACCCCCTCTGGTATTCAAGAAAAACCAAATATATGGCAAAAGGTTATATCATAAAAAATTATTGTCAAATCGCTCACCTAAAAGTAATGCCAGTTATGTATAGGATGTGATGATATTAATGTGGTCAGGCAATGATGTACTTCCACAGGGTAGGTCAAGTACTAATAGTCACAATTGGGACCAAAATCCCATAAGGCAGGTATGGGTGGATAACCACTAAATAGAAGTAGTCCAAATGGTTCAAAAGACGAATAGATAATAGATAGCCCAGACCTGAATGAGTAATCAGACAGAGGTGGCATAAGTATACATAAAGTCAACAATATAATTGTAAATAAGGGACGGTCCCTGAGTAGTGTACTGACCTGATACTTGTGGATGAAAAGCCTGGACCACGTTGAACGCCGGTGTCTGCATACTGACAGACATCGGTGTTTTATACTACCCGCACCGGATGTTGGATATGCGATTACTTCCGGTAATTGGAACGCAAAATGCGTTCCACCCGGGTAAACGCTTCCGGTTGGGAACTTTGTAGGTGAATACGGGTGGAACGCAATAAGCGCTCCACTCGCGTGTCACCTCCGATACCTTACTGCCGGCAGGGGAGATAGTACGTAATGCCGGAAGCGGAAATACAAGTGGAACGCAATATGCGCTCCACTCGCTGTAAGGCGTAAGCGAAAATTCAAGTGGAACGCATGCATGCGTTCCACCTGCGGACACAGATAGCAAATGCCATTCAGAAGAGGGAAAGAGGAAGGGGCATAGGTGAACTCTGGTGGTACATGGGTCAATATCCCACCCTAGTGTACCAAAAATAATAGTGAGCATAAATTGATGATAGAAAAAACTATTATACATTTTTTTTTAAATACAGAAGTACTCGGTACTTAGAAAGGCTGACTTGCCAGACCTATAAATTTAAATGATAATTACATAATTAGAGTGACATGACCATGATATACAGACAGTAATGTTGAAAACTTAATGGTACCATAAACTTATATAAAAGAAGCAAAAGATAGAGATTCATTTAAACCTGTAGGAGCAGTGGTGCAAAGTCTAAGTCCATCTAGCTTCCTTCTGTAATAGAAGTTTGTCCAAAGTACCACCTCTCAAATCTGGCTTGTGGACCTCAATCATTTGAAAAGAGATGTTCAGTGGTGAATCTGCATGATAACGGAGCATGTGGTTAGCGAGTGTTTTATCCCTTTTATTTTTTATATCTCCCACATGCTCCAAAATGAGTCTTCTCAATTCTCTGAACGTTTTGCCTACGTATCCTTTTAAACATGGACATGTGGCCAGATAAATGACATTACATGTCTTGCAATTAGCATAATCTCTATTTGTGAATTCATAATTGTCCACATATCTCTTGAATTTTTTTGAGACATTTATGAACTTGCAGGCCTTACATGTACCACATTTATATGTGCCAACTAGTTTCGTGTCTAACCAGGTCCCTGGTTGTTTTGGTGGTACATAGTGACTGTGTACGAGCATATCGCCTATATTCTTGGCTCTCCTGTATGTAATAACCGCCTTTTCTTCTATTATTATATGGAGCATGTGGGAGATATAAAAAATAAAAGGGATAAAACACTCGCTAACCACATGCTCCGTTATCATGCAGATTCACCACTGAACATCTCTTTTCAAATGATTGAGGTCCACAAGCCAGATTTGAGAGGTGGTACTTTGGACAAACTTCTATTACAGAAGGAAGCTAGATGGACTTAGACTTTGCACCACTGCTCCTACAGGTTTAAATGAATCTCTATCTTTTGCTTCTTTTATATAAGTTTATGGTACCAAACTTGATTTAAGTTTTCAACATTACTGTCTGTATATCATGGTCATGTCACTCTAATTATGTAATTATCATTTAAATTTATAGGTCTGGCAAGTCAGCCTTTCTAAGTACCGAGTACTTCTGTATTTAAAAAAAAAATGTATAATAGTTTTTTCTATCATCAATTTATGCTCACTATTATTTTTGGTACACTAGGGTGGGATATTGACCCATGTACCACCAGAGTTCACCTATGCCCCTTCCTCTTTCCCTCTTCTGAATGGCATTTGCTATCTGTGTCCGCAGGTGGAACGCATGCATGCGTTCCACTTGAATTTTCGCTTACGCCTTACAGCGAGTGGAGCGCATATTGCGTTCCACTTGTATTTCCGCTTCCGGCATTACGTACTATCTCCCCTGCCGGCAGTAAGGTATCGGAGGTGACACGCGAGTGGAGCGCTTATTGCGTTCCACCCGTATTCACCTACAAAGTTCCCAACCGGAAGCGTTTACCCGGGTGGAACGCATTTTGCGTTCCAATTACCGGAAGTAATCGCATATCCAACATCCGGTGCGGGTAGTATAAAACACCGATGTCTGTCAGTATGCAGACACCGGCGTTCAACGTGGTCCAGGCTTTTCATCCACAAGTATCAGGTCAGTACACTACTCAGGGACCGTCCCTTATTTACAATTATATTGTTGACTTTATGTATACTTATGCCACCTCTGTCTGATTACTCATTCAGGTCTGGGCTATCTATTATCTATTCGTCTTTTGAACCATTTGGACTACTTCTATTTAGTGGTTATCCACCCATACCTGCCTTATGGGATTTTGGTCCCAATTGTGACTATTAGTACTTGACCTACCCTGTGGAAGTACATCATTGCCTGACCACATTAATATCATCACATCCTATACATAACTGGCATTACTTTTAGGTGAGCGATTTGACAATAATTTTTTATGATATAACCTTTTGCCATATATTTGGTTTTTCTTGAATACCAGAGGGGGTTAGTGAATTATATTATATTTATTTCATAGGAGTCTGTTAAATTGAGATCTGCTTTAATATCAGGAACAGAGTGTTCTGTTGGTGGTCTTAATTGAATACCATCATCCTACATAGGGGGTAAGTCCTTTGTTAGTATATTTTATAAATAAAAGACCCCTTTAATGTAGTGCCACCCCAATACTGACAGACTTGTCACTACATTTTTTGTTCACAGTGTATCTGCGTGTATCTTGAACAGAACATCATCTCTCTCTGGAGTCATTTATTATTACTTTACTAACATTGCATAGTAATATTCTAAATGCCATCCTTCTGCTATGATAATGTATGTGTATGTATTTGACCAGACACTAACAGACACATATATGACCGGTACTTATTACTGACGGACCCGGACCTATGTATTATCATCTATTTATTGTCATTATTGGTTTTTGCATCTTTTGTATATGATTTTGCATTTGTTGTGCACTAATTGAATTGTGAATATTATCCTCTCATCCCTGATGAACTCCCCTCAACCTGGGAGAGAAACGTGTTGGCCAGAGAGGTTGATATATTTTTGTACCAATTGTACATATTGTAATTGCCCCCCTAACCCTTGTCCTTCACTTAGTTGTTAGGAATTTATTTTAGGTAGGGAATTTATTAGGGTTTCACCTGTTACCTCTACCCTCCTTATGTTTTGTGCTCTATATGCGTACTGTGTTTATATATTAATTTTAGTATATCTCAATTAAAAGCTATTTTTTATTCTAATTGATGTTGATAATGTATTGGATTCTGAAATTGTGACATCAAGGATTATAAAATTAATCTCTATGGTGTACTGGATCACCAGAAATATCTTCTCATTCCAGAAGTAGTGATAGGTTATACCTGACAATTAGTTCATGAGCTTTAACAGCATTACAGATTTTGAAAAATGTATGATCGCCGCCATTAAAGTTCTGTACTACAGTAACCGTGATTGGCGCGATTTTCATACAGGAAAAAATCCTACAGACAATATTGTGTATATTCTACACCATGATGACCATTACTATGGTATTAAAAATATCAGCAGTTCATCGGGGAGTGTTATTTTGTAATCTTTGCACCTCGGTCTACCACCATAAAAATAACCACTCCTGCCAGATGTTTTTGTGGTGTCCCGTTACTGGACTCTGTCCCATACCTTTGGTTGTAAGTCTCCATAGTCAGAGTTCCTCATGCGGATAGGGCTCTCCTGGTGGGATAGTCCATAGTCGCCTCCTAGTATTCTTAAACTACATTATACTATAATAAATATATACAATTTTAAGTAATGTACAGGACCTTAGATCACGTGATCAAAGATATTTGTGTTGTATTGGAGGTTAAGGACCTTCGGGTAATGTGACTAGGTCATGTGTTATATCCACAATCTTTTGTACTAGGACTGACCGGTTTGGGGAGCCAATAAGCTTTGAGCATGCCCCTTCAGCTATAAGGGCGCTGTATCCAATGATCGCTCTTTCCTCTGGGATATGATAGCGAGCCAAGCTCTGTGCAATTCTACAAGCAAATTAGGCCTGAAGCCTACCAATTTCAGCTGCATACTAAACCGTGTGTTTCTCCAACTCCATCCTAAAATCCTACGCGACTACTGAACCTTTAACATACCCCTAAATTCAGTGGAACAGCATAAAGCAAGGATTCAAAGCTTATTCCCTACAAAAGGTCCCAGTTCACCTGTGAGGAGCCTAAATTCCAGTCCTCTTGTAACTTTACTGTAGATTATATGCAGGATGTAATTATTTCAAGTTCCATACCATTCCGGCTGAGGACAATCCTTTGTTCCTCCCTATCATTCCTGGGATGGGTGGCGGTAGGAGGATAAACCATAGACCCACCAGTCCCCCTGTCTCAGAAGCATTATCCTCTACTACTGAACACCCACCATGCCATGGCAGGCTGTGCTCCTACGTCCGAGCAGCTAAGTATTACCCCCCCCCCCCGCCCCCCCCCCACCCCCACCCCCACCCCCATTTATATTTTGGTTTTCCTGTGTCACGTGGGTTCAGGTTTTTGGTGTTCATAATTTGACACTATACATGTTTGAGTATAAGGGGGTTTGACTATTCTCTCCATGACAGACCACATTGATGATCTCCAGCATATACAGGTTCTTCTCAAAAAGTGAGCATATTGTGCTAAAGGTCATTATTTTCCATAATGTAATGATAAATACCTCAGCAGTGCCACAGGTTGATTGCCTCCATGGGACGCCGCATCGAAGCAGTCATTTCTGCAAAAGGATTCCCGACCAAGTATTGAGTGCATAGCTGAACATAATTATTTGAAGGTTGACTTTTGTATTAAAAACACTTTTATTGGTTGGATGAAATATGCTAATTTTTTGAGATCGGAATTTTGGGTTTTCATGAGCTGTATGCCAAAATAATCAGTATTAAAATAAGAGACCTGAAATATTTCAGTTGGTGTGCAATGAATCTAAAATATATGAAAGTTAAATTTTTATCATTACATTAAGGAAAATAATGAACTTTATCACAATATGCTAATTTTTTTTTTTAGAAGAACCTGTACATCTAATTACAACTTGCTGAGATTTGTCGACATCTCTACCAATCCCTCACCTCCCCTTGTTTTATCTTGTGAACATTAATGGTAATGAGGGAATGTCACCGTAGTCGAGGCCATCCTATTAAAGAGATTGGTCCCTTGAAAGGCAGGGACTGTCATAGTAGGCTACAGCTGTTAGGGTGGGCACATAAACCTTGTGGACTATATTGAGTCTACTGTGTGAGTCACCAACCATTATCACTCACAGGAGAGCAGACATATCTAGCCCTTTCTACTCTTATCTATATACCTCCACTAGAAATCTTTACTATAATATATAGGTAGCGTCAGTTTACACTATCCGTACATTCCACCCTCATTGCATTCTGACTACATGTATACACATTGGGGGACATGTCTCATTTGTGTATGGTAGAAGTAGTTTACCCCTTTTCCCGAATTCCAAATTCTGCGCAGAAGCTCTAAATTTATCTATCAAGTGCAAAGTGTTTCATAAATTGCAGGCAAATATAGTAATCTCCTCAATCCACTCTTTGGAAAATAGAATCGATGATTTAGAGCTTCTAGCTACGTTAAGTCCAAGATGGCTTATATTTGCGCAAAAAATAAATAAATAAAAAAAAAACAGCTCTTGCGGCCAAATTTTTGGTGTAAAGAAAAGGTACACAGTTAAGCCATGCGTACTATAGATGTCACTCCAAGGTACCCCAATTCGGCCACACCTGGAGGACATGCTCTACCAAAACCTGCGCAAAAAACACACAAAACAGGGGTAAAATCTTTGACACATGTCCCCCATTGACTATTTTCTTTGTGCTTATTAACTTGTGTTGGTACCTTTTAAACTTTAATAAGTTATATTTTATAAGTTAATACTCCTAAAGGGTAGTCACCCATTCTATGTATAAAAGTTAAAGAGGTAAAGTTAACCCTTACAGTGCTGTCCTACAAGACAGTCAGACTCGTTTGTGTCAAGTGGGATGTTAACCCTTTCCTGTCCAGATGAGTTTGCTGTCTAAAGAGCAAACTCCGCCAGAAAGCAAAGAATAATGGATGATTACACAAAGAAAAATACTTTACTGTTGACAAAGTAATAAAAGAACAATGACTTAATAGGAATATTCTTATTATCTTCAAGTTTCCAAGGCATTTTTGAGTTAAAGACTTATTTGCTGAGAAAATATATAATATAAATATATAATATATATATATATACATATATATATACATATATATATACATATATACATATATATATATATATATACATATACACACACATATATATATGTGTATGTATGTATGTATGTATGTATGTATGTATATATGTGTATATATGTGTATATATGTGTATATATGTGTATATATGTGTATATATGTGTATATATGTGTATATATGTGTATATATGTGTATATATGTATATATATGTATATATATATATATATATATATATATATATATATATATATATATACACATACACACACATATATACATATATATACACACACACACACACACACACACACACATATACATATCTTTTATACTATGTAGTTTTCCAAGGCCCAAGAAAAAAAAATTATGACGATGATTCATTTAGATTACGTTTAATTGTTATTTTGTCTTCTGAAAACAAAATTGTGGTATACCATAACATGGCTAACAAAATGACCTAGAGTAACATTACCTAGTATATACCATGACATAATATAAGAATTGACGATAACCAATAAGGCCATGAATTGGTAAAATTACAGCTATTTCATAGTGCTATGCTGCTATAGTAATGAGTTTTATTTACTTTTGAGGAAAAAACTGTATTTGGTAATCAATATTTTTAAATGGTAATTGTTTATTGAAAGAGCTTTATTTTGAGTATTTTAAAACGTGTCTTTCTTGAAAAATACCTTATGCATATTACTTATAATTTCCCGTTTTTTAATACACATTATCCCATATATTTTCTATCCCATATATTTTCTATAATATATATTTTCAAGGTTATCAAGGTACATTAGACAAACCACGCGTTAGGCTACATGCTGGCATTGAGAAACCAAGTAATCATATACTACAAACTATTTCAGTACAGTGTGGGGAGTATAATGGTTGAAGAATGAAAGCATATATGCACATAAAGTATCCAATCAGAAGAAGCATACGCCCATGAGGGAATGAATATTCAGTAAACCCATAAGGAGGGGACTTCTACACGAAATTAACATTAAATGTATATTCATGGACACATAGTAGACCTCAATAAGGATAAACACACCCTCATTTATAAAAAGGACATACCTTCAATTATCATGGACACTCCCATAAGTGTAGCATAAGTTCAGAAATCTATCCTGGGGGAAGGAGAACTTGGGGGCGCAAGGACAGGGGGCCTCCAAGATATGAACGCATGAATGAGGCAATGAAAAGCTAAGAGACTGCCATCTTGGAAGCATAGGCACGGAGTCACCATGCTGGATGAAGTACCTAGGCCATATATTTGGAAGAAATCCCAGCTGGTCAGATTTAAGGACAGAAGCCTATGTAACTACGAAGTGATTAACTTATCATTTATTATTTTCTGTACTGTGCCATGATTGAGAAGATTACAATAAATATTTTGTTTATATTGTGTGGTCCATGGTGGTCAGACCGGAATATAGTTAAATTCTCCTGACCAGATTTTTTTTTTTTTTTTTTTTTAACAGTGTAACACTGCGGGAAGATATGACTCCTGTAGATAAGATATGACTGCTTAGATATTGCTCAAATGTACCTGGGCTTTGTGAGTATATTATATCCACTAGATCCCATGGTCAGCCGCCATTTTGAGTCTACACTGGTCACATTGTTTTGGTTAGCCATTTTGAGGACCTCAGACAAATACCTGCAAACAATTGACTGGTTGTATAACCTTATGAGCCAAATCTATTCTCCCTCAAAGCCACGAACTCATAAGCTCACATGCATACTATTTTATTACCATAAGTTAATGTATAATTTTACTATAGCCATTTATAAGTCATTAATTTAACCTATGCGTCCTGTGAGTCTCAACCCCTCCCAAACTATTTGTAGCTACACTGTCCTTAAATAGCGTTCTGTATTTCTATGCTGACCGAGAGAGAGGCGGAAATCAAACATTCGTTCCTCTGTTGAATGCCTCCGCTTGATTGTACAATAAAACAGCATTTTGGATATTGAATGGTGAGTGCCCCTATTTTATCACCTTTGTCTTGATTCTAACAATCCATTTATATAACTAACTCTTCCATGTAGCTGTCTGCTAATAAAGTTTATCTTCACCGTTTAACTGGCGCTGAGCTGGATTCTTTTCTTGTGACTGAATAATTGTAATGGGGGGGGGGGGGGGGGTTGTCAGGCTAATTACACTCAATAATGTGATGTCATGGATACCTCCATGCTGAATTTCATAAGAGTTTCACAGGTTCCTGCAGAATATTTTACTTAACTGCACTCAATCCCCACCAGAAAACTCAAATCAATTAAAATCTGGTGGGAGACCATACTAAAATACAACCTTTATCTAGTCACAAACCACACAAAACGACAAAAAAAAAAAATTTACACTACCTAATTGCATATATAGCAGAGACATCACTATCAATTGAAGTCTAGGAATGTTCAGGCACTCGGGTCAATATTTTTGGAGTTTAACAGTGGTTGTATGTCGGGGTATAAGATTAAAACCCCAAATCCTATCCTCCTATCGCTGTCCCTAAGGGGAATGAGGCTGATAAGATAACTCCCCTATATTCTGACCCTCAAGTAATCAGATCCCTGGCTGTTTGGTGTGTAACTGGGGCACTCGCCCTAAAAAGGGCGACCCCCGCACCTCTGGTACCTCACCCTACTCTGCATAGGGAACATGTAGTGATTAGGAAACAGTTATATTACATGAGTGCCTGTAACTTTAAAGGTGCCAGATATTGATATACTAAAGGGCATGTTAATAAAGTCAACCATAACTCCCTGCAGAACTTCTAAACTTGTTTGTGTCTCACTAACTCAATAGTTATATTTTATGTATACACTTCGTAAAGGGCTTTATGGTTACCCAAGGGGGAGGCAAACATTCAGTGGCTTGTTTTCAGTGAAACACATACAAGGAAGGAATAGATTCTTATTCCTCCAAGAATGAATACAAACTATCGATTATATCTTTCACAATATTCCAAGATTAAGAACATCTGAATAATGCCAAGGCTATAGACGTCCCTGGTGAGGGCGGGAATTTATGCTAATTGCAATATCTATATAACTGGATGACTGCTAAATAAAGATAGAAGTATTCACAACTGACACAGCATCTCTTTGATTTACTTTCGTGCATTCATTCTGATAAATTCGGAAGGGGGTCCGATATTTACTAGGTCACTGAAAATCCATATAGTGCAGAACACACAGTCCGTGTGCTCAAGAACAAAATACACCTAGATGGGATACATTCATCTACGCCATGGCAGTCTAGTGTTGTGGGCAATTCAACCTCTAGAGATTCTGAATGGAATAAAAATAGAATTAAATGATCCTACAGGATCCGCAATCCCTTAACGAATGCACCTTACACCTACCCCACCGGTACCTACTTTAAAAAAAACTTTTTTTTTTTTTAAAGCCATTTTTAAAACTGCCTTACTAACCCCGTAGATCCTATGTATATTAATCACCTAGGTTTGGAATTTCTTATTTGTAATGCAGAACACAAAACTACATCTTACATCTTATTTCATTATCTGTTCAATAAAGGTTTTTAAACAGTTCAAGGGTGCATATTGTTGTGTGCGACTTGTTCATTTGGAAGCCCAGATCCTGGATCAAAAAAAAAAAAAATGCAACTGACAACACTGAGGTCCATTAACATGGAGTCTGCTGCTCCCTGAGCAAGCACACTGTGGGGTAGAGATGGGGGGGAGGGGGGGAGGATAGTGGGATGGAGGTGCAGGACAATCAGGCAGCTAACTGGGTCACAAAAAGAGGTGGGGGGGGGGGGGGGGGAGTGTGTAAAGGAGGCTAGTCCTGATCTAGCACACTCCAAGTTTGCCCGGTTGGCAGATGAGGGGGATGTTCGTTCAGAGTTAGCACAACTGCAGCAAGACGCTGCCTCTGACCACCAGGGGGGTGTCTGCTCCAGTAAGGAGGAGTGCAGAGCAGGCCAGACTGGTACTGGTAGTTGGGGACTCTTGTTAGGGGACAGACACAGCGATCTGTCACAAAGACTGGGATCGCCAAACAGTGTGTTGTCTTCCTGGCCCTAGAGTTTGGCAGATCGGGTTGAAAGGTTGCTAGGTGGGGAAGGAGAATGTCATTGGTGCCGGTGTACCAAGTAAGAGGTAGACGGAGTGACCTTAAAAATGATTTCAGGAACTTTGGCAGCAAGCTTAAGGCAAGGACCGCCAAGGTAATATTCTCTGAAATACAGGGTGGGCCATTTATATTGATACACCTTAAGATGGGAATGGTTGGTGATATTAACTTCCTGTTTGTGGCACATTAGTATATGTGAAGGGGGAAACTTTTCAAGATGGGTGGCGAACATGGCGGCCTTTTGAAGTCGGCCATTTTGAATCCAACATAACAATGATGTGCTTGGTTTTAACGTAACTTTATTCTTTTCATTGGTTATTTGTGTTCAATGTGCTGCCCATTGTGTTGGATTGTCAATGCAACCCTCTTCTCCCACTGATAGTAACACTGCAGGAGAAATGCTAGCACAGGCTTCCAGTATCCGTAGTTTCAGGTGCTGCAGAATGGGCAAAACAAAAATTGGAACAGGACCCTCAGTTTACACAGAAGATTTTGTTCAGTGATGAGGTAAACTTTTATGTGAATGGTGAAGTTAAACAAAAAACCCCACTATTGGTCTGACATTAACCCACATTGGATAGATCCCTCCAAGACTGTTTGTACACAAAAATTGATGGTATAGTGTGGTATATGTGGTACAAAGATAGTGGGGCCATTCTTCATCAATGGAAACCTCAAGGCCACTGGATATGTGAAATTGCTACATGATGATGCATTTCCCTCTTTATGCACTGAAGCTGGCACGTTCCCTGAGTTTTTCCAGCTGCACCACCACATTATGGGTGCCAGGTCCAAGCATTCCTAGATGAACAGCTTCCTGGAAAGTGGATTAGTCGTTGTGGGCCAGTTGAATGGCCCCCAAGGTCTCCCAATCTACCCCCTTAGACTTATCTTTGGGGTCATCTGAAGGAAATTGCCTATGCTGTGAAGATTCAAGATGTGCAGCACCTGAAACTACAGATACTGGAAGCCTGTGCTAGCATTTCTCCTGCAAGGTTTCTATCAGTGTGAAGAGTGGGAGAAGAGGGTTGCCTTGACAATCCAACACAATGGGCAGCACATTGAACACATTTTATAAGTGGTCAGAAACTTGTAAATAACTCATGAAAGGATAAAGCTACGTTAAAACCCAACTCCATTGTTTTTCCTTGTGAAATTCCCAATAAGTTTGATGTGTCACATGACCCTCTTCCTATTGAAAAAATAAGTTGGATTCAAAATGGCCGCATTCAAAGTGGACGGTTTCAAAATGGCCACCACCCATCTTGAAAAGTTTACCCCCTCCCCCCCCCCCCCTCATATACTAGTGTGCCACAAACAGGAAGTTAATATCAACCAACCATTCCCATTTTATTGAGGTGTATCCATATAAATGGCCCACCCTGTATCACCTGTACCACAAGCCACACCAGAGAAGCAGCGTGAGATTAGGGAGGTAAACAAGTGGCTCAGAAGCTGGTGAAGGAAGGAGGGGTTTGGGTCAGTCCAGGTGGGCACACAGTTTCTACTGGCCAGATATGAGTACTGCTTTTGCAAATTACTGTAGATCCTGTTGTGTCTGCCAGAGGGTGGCTAAGTTACTCATGTTCCCCTAGTGCCCCTACCAGTCATATCTGTACCTTTTGAATGTGTGGCAGTGGATATTTTGGGGCCTCTAGCTATACCCAGAAGCACAGGGAAACAATTTATTCTTCCTGTGGTGGATTATGCAACCAGGTACCCTGAGGCGGTTGATCCTCCGTCCGGGCAGATAAGGTGGCAGATGCACTGATCAGTATGTGGTGTCCCGGTACCGTATCCTATCCGTTACCTTTTTATTGTGTGTCCCCATAGCCAGAGTCCCTAGGACGTCGGGGTTCCTATTGTCCTATCCACCCCTAGTCACCTCTCATACAGATAGTTATTGCACCAATAGCTTACTTAGGAAGCATGTCAATATTATATAAAAGCTCTATAAATAGTTAATTACCTGTCCCATGGCGTAGCAGGACCTGCGGCTCACGTGGTTAGGTGAACTCTATGGTATTTCTGCTTGAGGACCTTTGGAGGTCCTTGTGACGTTGTCAATCCCATCACTCATTTTAACAGTGAATGACGGATGTTCGGACCAGATTAGCCCCGCCCCCTGCCCATATAAGGGAGCGGCGGCCATGTTCTCGCTCTCTTGTTCCTCTGCAGCCAAGCTGTAAGCATCTCTCGTTCCTGTGCAAGCAAGCAAGAAGCATCTGCGCTGCTTAGATCTTTGAGTCTAGGCCTGAACCTTGCAGCAACGGCCGATAACTTCTAAATTCTGAGTGGATCAATCCCCACGCACTCTGCAAGATCAGACCTTATATATCCCCTAAATCCGGACGGATCTGCAATAATTACCCTAAATTCAGAGACTTCAATTTATTTCAAGGTCTGCAACAATTGTCAGTCATTGAGCTATATAAAGACTATTCCTGAGACTGTCATTGTTCATTGGATGTACCGCAAGCACCCAAGTTCAAGTACATTGTGGACCTTCAGTCATTTTATTACATGCACCTGTCTTTTCCCAGAAGGGCGGCGATAGGCCAGAGAATTACCTCAGCATACTAGCCCTGTGCCTGGCGTCACCAACTATAGGGTTAACATTAACCCCTTATCTACTACAACATCCCGACTACCATAAACCCCCCAAGGCTACCACAAGTACATTGTGCAGGGTGGGGTTCCCCAGGGAAATGTTCATTGATCAGGGCACACAGTTCATGTCAAATCTCATGCAAAGTCTCAGTAAGAAGGTGAATGTATAGCACTTGGTAGCAAGCCCATACCAGCCCAAACAAATTGTCTGAGAGAGGTTCAATGGAACCTAGAAACAAATGCTGAAAATCTTGGTAGAATCAGAAGGCAGAGACCGGGAAAAATATTTACCCCATCTGTTATTTGCTTACAGGGAGGTACCCCAAGAGTCTACAGGTTTCTCGCCCTTTGAATCATTGTATGGTTGCAAAGTGCGGGGACCCCTAGATTTAGTTAGGGGGAATGGGAAGGGGGGCTACATGCCCGAGACTGTGGTGGAGTATGTTCTGAGATTCAGGGACAGGATGCAGGCATTGACTGGGCTGGTACATGACAACCTCATAACAGCACAGTCCAGGCCAAAGTACTGGTACGATCGCAATGCAAGAGAACAGGTCTATGAAGTGGGACATAAGGTAATGGTTCTGAACCCCATCAGGCAGAATAAGTTGCAGGCTGCCTGGGAGGGTCCCTTCCCCATTTTACAGCACCTAGAACCCTTGGAGAAGAGAAAAAGGTCAGAGGCAGAGATTGTACCACATTAATATGGCATACTATGACCCTGAGGAGGTGGTACTCATTGTATGCAGTGCACCAGAGGAAACGCTGGGTAGTAATACCTTACTAGACCTAGTGGAGGAAGCCAAGAGCCAGGGATCCCTTCAGGATGTGGAGATCAATCCACAGAGGAAAGAGGCAGCTAAATAAGGTACTAGGCCCCTTCAGTGCCACCTTTACTGGGAAGCCAGGGCGAACTACTCTAGCCACCCACCATGTTGATACGGGGGACCAGCCACTGGTAAGACAGATAGCCTACCGGGGTATCCCCAGAGGTAAAGGCCCATATACAGAAGGAGATTGAGGACATGTTAAAGCTAGGGGTAAATAAGAATTCAAAAAGCCCTTGGGCCTTCCCAGTAGTTCTGGTGCCCAAAAAAAACAAATCCACTAGATTGTGTGGATTACCGAAGGTTAAATGCTGTGACTACCTTTGATGCTTACCCCATGCCCAGACTAGATTAACTACTTGTTCAGCTAGCAGGTTCCCAATACCATCATGGATTTGAGCTGAAGGTACTGGCAGATCCCTATGATCCCAGAGGCCCAGGAGCGGTCAGCCTTTATCACTCCCTTTAGGTTGTTTGAGTGCTGTGTCATGCCTTTTGGGATGAAAAATGCCCCAGCCACTTTCCAACGACTGGTTGGTCAGCTGCTAGGAGGGTCACAGAATACGCTGTGGCATACTTAGATGATATTGCCATATTCAGCAAGACCTGGGAGGAGCTCCTGATTCATCTGGGCAAGGTGCTAAAGCAAATAGCTGAGGCAGGGCTTACCATAAAAAAGTGTCAAGTTAGCATGACAGAAGTGCAGTATCTGGGACAGAGTAGGAGGAGAGTCACTACGCCCTGAGCCCAGTAAGGTGGAGTCTATTATGGCCTGGCCAATTCCTAAGACCAAACAGGTCATGTCCTTTTGGGGACCGCAGGGTATTATCGTCGATTTGTCTCAGACTATAGGAACATAGCAAAACCTCACAGACTTTAAATAAAACATTGTCCAAGCAAATTACCTGGACTGAGGATTGTGATAAGTCCTTCATTGCCCTAAAGACAGCATTGTCCAACTCTCCGGGCCTCCAGGCTCCTGCTTTCAGTGGTACAAACAGATGCTTCCAAATTTGGGCTAGGGGCTGTTCTTAGCAAAGTAAACTCCAATGGAGAAGAACACCCCATACTGTACCTTAGTAGGAAGCTATTGCCTAGAGAAGTTGACTATGCGGTTATAGAGAAGGAATGTCTAGCTGTGGTCTGGGCTTTGCAAAAATTACAGCCATAACTGTATGGCAAGGATTTTACTGTCATAACTGATCCCAACCCCCTACAGAGTCAGGTAACAATGGCAAACTGCTTCGCTGTTGTCTTATCCTCCAACAATATAATTTCACTGTCCAACACAGGAAAGGAAGCCTGCATCAAAATGCAGATTGATCATCATGTCAGGGAGAATTAGACAGTCAATGAAGACAGATCTATGAGCCTGGAGAGACAAGATCTGTCTCCATCTTAAGGGTGAGGTGTCAGACCCAAGGCCTGGTTATGGAATCATACGTGTATTATAATTGTATTGATGTATGATGTATAATCTGAGACATCTCGGCCTTTTGGCTAAGATCAAGTGTAGTATCTGTTATCAGTTTCATGCTGGTGGAGAGATATGCCAGTGTGGGGCTGGTGGGGATGGGTGCTGCATGGAGGAGCAGGTGTACCGGGGAGTTCCGGGGCTGGTGCCATGTAACCAGCTCAACGGCTGTCCTGATGTGACCGGTTTCCTTCTGTGCCTCGGAGAGTGGTGACCCTGAGGTGCAAAAACTCACTGGGTGTTATAACTCACTGAGTGAACGCACTGCATCATACTCTTCACCTTTGGCACTCACCCTTGGTATCCCGGCCTTCTGGCTAGGATCAGGGAAATTTTTATAGATCCTGACGGATGACTGGGCAGTATATCTGCACTCACTTATTTTTGTATGTCACTGTGCCACGTTTGTGTTTCTTTGTACACAGGATTGTCAGGATGCGGTAGCCCTTCTGGGTGTCCCTCCTGGCAGTCTGTGGCCTTTTGGTTCCTCACCTCCATGCAACCCCCTGGGCATCTTGGCTTCGGTCAAGATGCCATCAGTATAGGGCTCCTCGGCTGATACCTTGGTTAACGCCTAGGTTGAAGCCAGGGGCATTTGCAGTCCCTTAGTAGCTTCGGCATCGAACCTGGATCCTTACAGGTGCCTTTTGGCCCGGAGGTGAAGGGTAGGTTTGTTGGGGGGCCTCTCCTGTTGGAGAGGGGCTTAGCGATAGACCGCATCCTTTGTGCACTTTAGTGTGACACGTTTGCACTTTTTCATGCACTTTGGGTGATAGAGAGCACTTGCCTCGGCTCTTAAATAAAAAAAATGGGTGAGGATTTTTTTATTGTGTAATCGTTTTAATGGGAGGGGGGGGGGTCTGTATGTTATACCTCCTTTAAAAAGTCAGGCACTCTGGCCATCATAAAAAACAAACTAAGATAAGGGACCAGGAAAGGAGGAACGCAATGTTTAACAGCTCAGAAGTCCTTATTATAGGACTTAAAGAAATCTGGGCAATCACGATTTAGCTTCTGCAACATTTTAAGTTTTTATTCACACAGTACATAACAAATGATGCATTTCAGCCAAAGTGCATCATATTTGTTATGTAGATTGTGGGGGGGGGAAAAAACGCTTACCACGTTGCAGAAAATATTGAGTGCTAGGATTTCTTTCAGTCCTATACCTCTGCCAGCACCACATGGAACACATGGAACACGATCGCCAACCCTTTCCTGTGAGATGTTATTATAGGCAGATATACCTGTGCAGAGGGAAAAAAAAAAAAAAAAATTAAGTTTCCCAGTTTGAGACCTCTAGAAAAATGGACAAAAAATAAATAAAGGAATCCGATTGGTTGCTATGGTCAACTGGGCATTTTTCCTCTGCACAGGTTTTAATAAATCTGCCCCAATGTCCTCAAAAACAAGAGAAGACACAGTGGGAGATTTTTTAAAGTATCCTAAATTCTCACTGTTGGAGGTACATACCTTATAGGAATATAAGGGTCAGGAATAAGAGTAAAACTGTTGATGAATAAAAATTTAAAGGGGGCAATATGACAAAAAAACATTTAAAAGCTACTAACACAGAAAGGCAGTGAAGGAGCATTAAAAAGTCCATTCTTACATGAAGTTCTTTGTTTCATGATATAATAGAATCATTAGGGGAGAACATATTACAAAAAAAGCAGAAGAGTCCACAATAGTTTTACAATTCCCGTATGTCCAATGAGACAATACTATAAAGCCCCATATGTTTATGTACAATTCATTGTGTTCTTTTCATTAAGAGATCAAACAATGGCAGTAAAGCTTTTACATAGGAAAGACTCCTCAAAGTTCAGCACATCCTTCTTGTCACCCCATCCTAATATTTTTGGAATATATTGAACCGTCTCCAAGACCGGTGACTACTTTGCCTAGACGCAGGCGAAAATTGGAGATCTGTTCTCCCTATTTTCACCTAAATTAGAAGTCCCTGAATTACATTGAGACCTACAAGGTCCTTCCTGTAGTAGTATTTCTATTTTGTTGACTTCCTTTCCCTGTTTCAGGACAGATACCCAGAACACACAATGGTGCAAGTCTCTAGTGCCCAGGAAGTCCAATTGACATTGAACTAGAAAACATCCTGGTGTTCCATAAGGACTGCCCCTGTATGTGTGGTATAGAATCTAGTCAAATAGGGAGCAGTGCAGACCTAAACTCACACCCAACCACTGTCCCTACCTACTCAGACGATTTGCCCTATATGGCGGCCCCCAACTGGGCGGCAGTCCCTACACCGAGCTAAGTGCAGTGGGCATTAAGGGAGGTCAAACAGCTCAGAAACACATGGGCAGAAAAATGAGTTAGCCAGGAACAAGGTAGAAAGCCAAAACCAAGATGGCAGTGCAGACCACCACAACTGGAGTCAGTGTGAGTATGAGTCAAAACCAGGAGGGTAGTGTAGTACAAAATTAGCAGGGTCAGGTCATAGGCAGAATTTAGGACAGCACAGGAAAAATAAACAGGAAGTCTAGTAAAAAGGGATAGACCATGATCTGACAAATAGATACCCAGTTAAATATCCCTTCCTTGGAATGTGTGCACACCAGCAATGTAGGCTATTGGTAGGCTGGGCAAACCTGGGTAGGATGTGAGGCTCTACATAGATCAGAACCGGTAGTCATAGAAACACTGACTCATTGGGCAGAGACAAGACAGTGGAGGACCGAGGGCAGGAAAGTTTGTGACACTGGTTTGACATTTTTGGGGTTCCAAAGTGGAGAATAGGGAGATGGAATGTATTAAGAATTGGGGGGGAAATGGTGGCATTAATGTTCATCTTTTTGACAGAAAAAGCTGTCTTTAGGTAGGCCGGGGGGGGGGGGGGGGGGATTGGGGGGAGAGGAAGCCATAATGATGTATGAGGTAGAGTATAAAGTAGTATATAAACGAGAAGTTCAGTGTTGTATATGGTGAGGGGAATCATGAGACACGGAAGAGTTGCGTCCTAGAGGGATTTTAAGGATTCCCATAAATTAAAGGGGCACTCCCATGGGAACAAAAAAAAATGTTTAATTCAACTGGTGCCAGAAAGTTAAAGCAGATTTGTAAATTACTGTCAACCACAGTGCTCTGTTATCCATTTTAGGAACTGTCCTAAGCACCATATGTTGTTTGCTATGGGGATTTTCTCCTGCTCTGGTGTAATATCATAATTAACATATTTAACAAAACTTACCCCTAACCTAAGACCGTATGTAATCATTGATAAGAGATCACTTTGCATCATATATACTGAAGGTTAGTGAAAGTCAAGATGGCTGACATGTAACCACGTGAAGTGCTCCAAATATACAACTTGGTGGTGTCAGGTATATTCTATAGTTAGTCACTAGCTAGGGAGAAACAACCTAAGACCATATTTGTAGGTTGTCCACATTACCACATAAGCTGGAATAGAATCTATACATTTAAGGACTTGTTATGTATCCAATGAGGCCAAAGCTAATAGTATATAAGTTGGCCATTTGAACCTAGTAGTTGGGTTAAGACGAATAAGGTAACACGAGGAGGGTACCGCAAGGAAGAACAACATTCCCTCTGCAGGCCTCACAACTAAAGCTCTCTCCCACACACGAAGGAATGCTCAAGGACCAGGAGATATGAACTTTTCTATCTTCAATCATTTTATGTAAGGAACTCTTTGTACACTATTTACTCCATGCCGGTATTTAACCTTTTTGGTGTACATTAAATATACTCTTGGATATCCTGGAAGTGGCTTGTGAAGTTTGTCCGCTAAAGCCTAAAGCTTGTCAATCAGCACGCAGGACTATTTATTCTTCATATGGCGAGCCGCCTTGGATGCTTCTCCTGACCTTTGCCCTCTAGTTTGGTGAGGGGGGAGTGGAAGAGTGAAGAACACATGTTCACTGCAACCTTTCGGGACAAAAGTAACAAAAAAACCTAGACACTGCTGCTGTAACAGGACAGGAGCTACAAGCACACAGACCAGAGTCACGAGGGAATTTCTCCACCAAGTGAGAAAGGTAAGCATGGATTTTATTACCTCTTATTGTAACCAAAGTAGCTTATCTTTTCAGTTCGCTAACTGTGCAACTAATGCAGAGTTATGGACTGAATTGTATGAACAATGTGAGGAACAGAATAAGCAGATGAGAAAATATTTTGAGTAAATAAGGTTCAGAAAAAGATTCACAATGTCTTGCATATGGTAAAGATTTTTAATAACCTGATTGTTGCCGATTTACAACCTAGACAAAGTCTTTTCATGATTAACCAAAAAACAGATAGTCAACCTAACACTGTATGTGATGACGTAGAATGTGATACGGATGACTGGCTGCCAAAATTGTTATTTCTTGGCTCAACAGTTAGAACTGTATGAAAAACAGTTGGATTGTAAAAACCAACTCGTGTCCAAATTACGTTCACAAGAGGTAGCCGCTCTCGCCCGTACCCGAAGGAAAGGTGCGCATAGGACAAGTTCTTATGTACCGCCAACAGTAAATCCAGAGACAGAAGGAAGGTTAGATAAAGACGAATTAGAAAACCTTAAGTTGCAAGATAAAGCCACAAAAAATAAAAAAAAAACAACCCTAAAAATACATGACCAACTTATCAAGATAGTAAAGGACATCCCGCAGTACAATGACAAAATGGATGCCTTTCATAACTGATGTTTTTGAAATTAACAGAAAGGTATTCTCACCAATGAGATAAATAAAAAAGAAAAAAAATATACCGTTTGTGGCTCCCAACTCATATGGATAACAGACTTGAGGACTCACCTCGAGATGGTGGTCTTGGAACCTTTGTGCATGCTACGGACAGTGACAGGTTAAAACAACTAATCTTATTTACTACTGTTGACTACTCTCCATCACTTGATTTGATAGAAAATTTTAAAAAAGTCACTGCACAAGATGACCCCTTTTGCGTTCTTGTTTAAATTTGACAAAGCGTATAGAATGGTCATGACCGTGCCTGATGAAGAGGAACCATGAACTATCACAGCATTTGTTAAGATATTTAAATATTTAGATCCAGTTTTCAAACTAGCATCATCTAGCCCCATCCTTGAATGATGCAGCCTTATTTATTGATCACATAAGGAGATCACTAAAAGTGTCTAACATGAGAGTAAAAATAGCGACTGTCCAGGGACATACTAATGACACTACTCAGCATGACTGTCCCAAGACTCAGGCTAACTCTGCTAAAAATGAAAACTAAACAGAGGATGTACAGATCAAATGTCAATTGTTACCATTGTGGTAAATAAGGACATTTGAAATGGCAATGCCGATTGTTCCTTAGGTCGAGGGATTTTTCTCCTTGTCCTAAACAACAAATTTTTGGAAAAGAGAATGGATTAGTGCCAACAGCTCCACCTACTGGTGAGCAGAGTCAATCTACTTCATCTCACATTCTTACTTGACACAGGAGCACAACTGAGTGTTACTAATCAAATCATGCATGTCACATCCACCTCACCTGTTTGCACTATTGGAACCTGTTGGAACTTTGAAAGATGTTGAAGTTAAAATTGAAGGGCCAGATCAAAGAGCGCAGAAACCGTACAAATTGCCTCCAGATTCAATCAAGCCATTGTCCAAAATCATTGAAGAACTTCAACAGGGTGTCATACACAAATCAAATTCTTTAACAAATTCTCCATTATGGGCTGTAAAGAAACCGGACAATTCTTACAGAATGCTTCTGGATTTGCGTATGTTCAACAAATGCACTCCAAATGTGGCACCTATTGTTGCAGATACCCCCGACATTATGTCTCGATTAAATGCAAAGGCAAAGTTTTTCTCTGTACTGGATGTCAGTAATGGTTTTTTCAGTATACAGATTGACAGGAATTGTCAGTACAAATTTGCTTTTACTTTCCTGGATGAACAATATGTATTTTGCAGGTTACCACAAGGAGCTCACATGTCACCTAGTGTGTTTCATGAGGCATTGGCAAAGGTGTTATCAAAATTCTCAAGACTAGATTGTATTTTACAATATGTTGATGATATTTTGTTATCAACAGAGAGTAGAGAGGAACATCTCACTTTACTAGCAGAATTGTTTGATCTGTTGCACGAGTCAGGATTGAAATTGAATCCAAGAAAGGTCAAATTACTGAAGACTGAGGTTCAGTACTTGGGTGTTTTGATCAGTTCAGGTCAGAGACGTCCTTTGCAGGAAAGAGTAGCAACTGTAGCTGCATTGCCTGTTCCAACTACATTTAAAGGTTTGAGACAATTTTTAGGACTTGTCAATTTTTCCAGAGAGTTCATTGAGGGCTTTGCTGAAAAAGCTAAACCCTTATATGACCTATTGAAAACTACTGATGATGACAATTCATTTGGTCCATGGGGAGAGGAGCAGCTGAAAGCATTTGAACAGCTGAAACTTGATTTGCAGAAAGCTCCAGCTTTAGCGACTGTACATCCATCTGGGTCTTTTGCTTTACAAGCTCATACCTCAGAGACGGCGGTCTCAGCAGTCTTACTGCAACTACAGGGGAAAGAGTGGAGAATCATTGGCTACTTCTCTAAACTTCTTTCACCTGTAGAAAAAGGGTTTGAGACTTGGGCAAGACACTTGGTGGGAGTCCACTTTGCTGTTAAAGCTACAGAACACATTGTAGGGTTCAACAAGCTTACTCTGCAAACTCCTCATTCCACATTGAAATTGCTTCTTGAAGGAAAAAAAAAAAAAAAAAAAAAAGTGGTGTCCCGGAGGTGTCTCAAAGGTTTGCACATTGGTTGTTGTCTTTGTCACCAAAACCGATTGAAGTAGACCATAAGGCTAAATATGTGCTTCCACAGTTGATGCAATATGAGGGTAACTCTCGAATGTCTTGAGACGTTTCAGGGGGAGTGTCCATCTCTTTTCAGGAAAGAAGCAGAGGAAACTTATGAACCAGTGTTTGTGGATGGTTCCAGGTTTTGTTTGAAAGGACAATACTTTACAGGATATGCCATTTGGTTTCCAAAGACAGGACGAGCTGTTCAGCATAGATTACCAGGACATTTTTCAGCACAGAGAGCAGAAATTGAAGCTGTTAAAAAGGTGTTACAAATTGATGAGAAAGAGCACAATGGTGCTTTGGTTATCTATAGTGATAGTTCTTCTGTTGTAAGATCACTAACCAACCGATTACTTACCTGTGTGGAAAAAACGAGGTTTTGTGGATTCATCTAACAAAATTCTAACTCAGGTTGATGTTTTGCAAACTATTTTTGAGTTTGCTTCTAAAAAAAAAACCTAGTCGTCATTATGCTATTGTCAAGGTACCAGGTCATAGCAAGGGAACTAGTGATTTTGCTCTAGGAAATGAGAAGTCATATTCTCTGGCTAAGGAAGCAGCATTGATAGGAGAAATAGTGGCAGAACCAGAACCAATGTAGGTATTACCAGTTAGAGGTAAGGAAGTAAATGTACCTTCATTCATAGATGAGCAAATGAAGGATCAATTCATTGTGAATTGTAAGGATAATATAACACCTCCCTTTGTTTGTGAAAATGGAGTGATGCGTTATGAGATGCAAGGAAATTTACTTCCAGTTGTATCAAGACACTTGCAGATGGAATTTACCTGCTATAATCATGAAAGTTTAGGTCATGTGGGTCAGCAGAAATTGCTGGAGATTCTCAAAGAGAAGTTTTATTGGGACAAAATGGAGGGTACTGTTGAAAATGTTGTGCAGTCATGTCTCATTTGTGCCCAAGTGAATCCTAGGCCTAAAGGACAAAAACCTCCACTTCTAAGAATTGCACCTGCAGGTGGTCCGTGGTCTACATTGCAGATTGACTACATAGGTCCCTTACCTTCAGGTAAACAAGGACTCAGGTATGCTTTGGTTGTGGTAGATGTTTTTTTTCTAAGTGGGTAGAAGTGTTGCCTGTCAGGAAAGATGATGCATTGTCTATGGCAAGGGCATTGGTGAATCATGTATTCTGTACTTGGGGGGATCCCAAGGTTAATTTCTTTTGACAGAGGAAGCCATTTTACTGGCAAGGTCATGCAGGCTGTGTGTGCAATACTGAGAATAAGTCAACAATTTCATGTTCCATACCATCCTCAATCCACAGGTATTGTTGAAAGAATGAAGAGAACAATTAAGACGAGAATTGCAAAAAATTCTTCTGGACAAAGGAAATACTTGGGTTGATGCTGTACCTTTGGTATTGATGAGTATTAGGGGAACAAGCTCTACTACTACCACCCAGTATACACTTTTTGAATTAATGACAGGAAGGAAAATGCCTTTGATTTTTTCCTCATGAACCGTTTGTCTACTCCACAGAAAGATGCTGTTGCGAGAACTAAGTGGTTGCAGGTACTTCAGGAAAATTTGAAAGCAATCCTCCCATATGCAGCATCAAGGATGCAACACATGGTACCGCCTCATTCTTCTAAATTTGTCAAAGGAGCCTCAGTGATGATTAAGACATTTAGAAAGGCAGGACCATGGGAGAGTAATTGGGAAGGTCCTTTTGAAATTCTTAACACCATGGGTCAGGTTATGATTCTTGTTCAAAGAACAGAATACATTGAGAAATACCCGAAGGCAGCAAAAGCTGTGGGTACATGTGGATCAATGTAAATTATATGTGTCTTATTTCTTTATTCTTGCAGGAAAAAGGTCTGCAATGAAAAATGGAAGAGCAAGACCATCCATTATTGGAAAAAGACCCTGCAGAGAAACATCGGTACAGGAGGCGTGATATCAACCTAGGATTCTACATATTGATTCCATGGATGCAGATATTAAGCTTTGTGATTGTTGTGTTTACAATATATCCAGAATCGATTGGAATTCATAATAAAGCAAAGGATTTGATACCGAAGACATCATCAATCAAATCAAGAGAAGTTCAAGAAGATCGATTGCTGACATCGGACATTGATACATCAAAAGATATCGTTGGAACTTTGAGATTTGGTAATGGCAACAAAGAACCACCTTGTGTGTATGTTTTGAACATTCTGCAGAAATAACGGTACACATAACAGTGGGACCAAAAGATAGATTTACGCAGGCTCAAGGAACATATATACATTAATCAGGAGTATGGGAATATCATCCAGATGATTCCATGTGGTGGTTTATAACAATCAAAAGGTGATGAACCATCTCAATGGACTGGGGACGTGACAATAACATGTTAGATACAGGAAGGATTGGGAGGTCCATGACAGAAATTTGGTATAAGTCTTATGGCAAACTTTTGGATCCTTCTAGTCTTCCAATCTCAGCTGGAGATGGGGATTGGACTCTTAGTTGGAATTTTCAGGTGGAAAGGGAACTGGCTGTAGTTAAAGTTTTTGTATTTACAGTATCCAATTCAATAGCACCTGAAGTTAGAGTTACTCCACACAGTTTTAGGGGTCAAGACAAATTCCATAGAGCTACACAGTGTGGAACAAGATTACCTCTACCTTTGGGAGCATCATTAGTTTGGTCTTTTGGAAAGGTGTCTTTGGGCAACTTTACAAACAACCAAATTCATGTACTTCATAAATCAAATTGGAAATGTTTATTGGAATGGTACAAACTTTGGGTTTCAATTAGATAATCCTACACGTAAAAACACAGGGATATATGAATGTTGTGTATTAACTAAAGGACATTACAAACATTGTGACAGAGCAAATGTTAGTATTTGGTCGCTAGAAGATCATTTATGCACTGGAATTACAATCAAACCATCCAATCCTTTTCAAATTAATTACTTTCATTCCAAGCCATTGTTGAGGAATGGATCGTTTGAAACTTTAGTCTGGACTTTTAACATGACAGATTGGAAGATATCCACAAGGTTTCCTCAATATGTATCACACCTGACTAATTCGGAAATGGGTCTTGCCCAATGGTTTGGACAACATCTGCTTATCACTCAAAGAGACAAGAGAGGTGTGGTTGAGGGAATCTTGGGGGGTGTTGGTACAATAGGAATCTTACTAAACACTATGCACATAAACACACTTAAGTCAGACTTGGGATCCATAGGATACATCGGTAGTAAGGGAGTAACAGTTCAGAAAGGCTTGAACCAATTATTGGAAAAAATGGTTTTAAACACTGCTACTGTGATAGGATCATCAGTATCTCATCTCCAAGATGCAACATTAGAATTGATAGAGTCAACAGGAAGTTCAGGTTTCTAGAGCATGCTTGGAAATACAAGTAGAGTATTCTACTAATTTGAAGATGATGGCACAGGCTTTACAGAGTGGTGTCACACCTCTGGGATTGTTGAGAAGTCTTCCAGAAAAATATAGTTTTAGTCTAAATCATTGACTTGTGGATAAATAAATGGTTGAGGTGTGATAAGGAAGTATGTATTGGGACATCTTTGATTCCAGTAACAGGAGTTGAACAGGTTATGGTTCCAGTAACTGTTTTGGGAATTCCAGTTAGCAATACACAATTCATTATAATTTGAAGTTTAAAGATTTTGTTTATGACGGAGAAAATTTAGAACAAGTAGATGTTTCAGCTTGTTTACAGTTTGTTTCCAAAGTAATATGTCTTCCAGGACAGGATAAGGTTATTTATCATTCATGTTTTCATAATCACTCATCTTGTGAGGCAAGGATTGATAGTGTCACATCTATACATGACATCATGACTCAAGTGAAAGTAGGAAAAGTTTGTTTTCAGGTGATGAAGGAAGAGTCATTAAAGGATTCTTTTCAACTTTCATGCATCGTGAAACTCTTCAGAGGATTGTATTGTATAGAAGGAGAATTGAAGTTAGAGATAGATGGGAGTGTATTCAATGTTTCCACCATAGACACAGAACGTCTAAAAACACTACCAGTACACTTTAACCTTACACAAATAGATAATTTTCCTTGGGAAACATGGACTGAAGAAATAAAAGATAAAGGGTTATTGGCTATTTTAAAACAACAGTTAAAAGATGCAGAAATTATGTTTGTACATCAACAGGGAGAACTAGATCAGGTTCAACATCAATGGAATGACATGTCAGAGTTAATTGGTGGTCAAATTTTAAGAAATCTGTTAATCTATGGTCAAAATCTTCTGTACAATCCGTTGCTGGGCATGTATTATCTAATCCAATAGTTATTGTTATATTATGTATTTTATATCAACTATTTCTTATGTTTAGGATAAGTAGACTATATAAACAAGTTAAGAAAGAAGTCAATAAAGGAGATGGAATTTTAAGAGAAATGATAAAAAGAGCACAATCTTCTCATTCCATTGTAAACAGAGAAGAAGGCATTTTATGTCAAAGATTACCATATGGTCCCAGGGAAAGTGTGATGTGATAGAGAATGACTGATACGAAGAGTAAATGTTAAAGTTTGAATGTTATGATAAGGATATTAATCCTATCAGGGGGAAATGTAATATAATTAACATATTTAACAGAAAAAAAATATTAACTAAAAAATTACTTACCCCTAACATAAGACCATATGTGATCATTGATAAGAGATCCCTTTGTATCATATATACTGAAGGTTAGTGAAAGTCAAGATGGCTGACATGTAACCACGTGAAGTGCTCCAAATATACAACTTAGTGGTGTCAGCTATATTCTATAGTTAGTCACTAGCTAGGGAGAAACAACCCAAGACCATATTTGTAGGTTGTCCGCATTAACACATAAGCTGGAATAGAATCTATACATTTAAGGACTTGTTATGTATCCAATGAGGCCAAAGCTAATAGTATATAAGTTGGCCATTTGAACCTAGTAGTTGGGTTAAGATGAAGGTAACACGAGGAGGGTACCGCAAGGAAGAACAACATTCCCTCTGCATGCCTCACAACTAAAGCTCTCTCTACTACACACGAAGGAATGCTCAAGGACCAGGAGATATGAACTTTTCTATTTTCAATCATTTTATGCAAGGAACTCTTTGTACACTATTTACTCCATGTCTGTATTTAACCTTTTTGGTGTGCATTAAATATACTCTTGGATTTCCTGGAAGTGGCTTGTGAAGTTTGTTCGCTAAAGCCTAAAGCTTGTCAATCAGCACGCAGGACTATTTATTCTTCATCTGGACAGTGCCTAAAAGACAGCAGAGGTCAGCAGAGAGCACTGTGGTTGTGACTAGAGAAATCCAGAAAGAATAGAATTTCCTCTGTAGTATACAGCCCCTAAAAAGTACTGGAAGGATTAAGATTTTTTAATAGAAGTAGATTTACAAATCTGTTTAACCTACTGGCACCAGTTTAAAAAAAGGTTTCCATGAGAGTACCCCTTTAAGGGTCTTTTCAAGGCAATTTTTTTTGGGCTCACAGAGTCATTCTTAAGTAGTTAGACAATGAGCAGATGGTATATCAGGATACAGTAAGTACATAATTACATATATAGGGAAAAAAATTCTAATCCATAATACACCGTCTGAGTTACACGTACCACTTATTTTAGAACACTGATGTGTTTCCTGCCTTGAACAATATCTAGGGGAGGTATACAGTGTCATACAATGCCTCAAGTATCTATCCATGTAGCATTGTGATTGCTTTTCATTCTTGGTCCCCAGCAGCTTTAGCCCACAGGTAGAGTCTGGTGCCAGAGTTACATTTTGTACGAGGCGACGACCTGCCGAAGCAGTGGACCGAGTCTGGAGTAGAAACATCCAGAGCCACCGTGCACAGGCGTGTGCAGGAAATGGGCTACAGGTGCCGCATTCCCCAGGTCAAGCCACTTTTGAACCAGAAACAACGGCAGAAGCGCCTAACCTGGTCTACAGAGAAGCAGCACTGGACTGTTGTTCAGTGGTCCAAAGTACTTTTTTCGGATGAAAGCAAATTTTGCATGTCATTCGGAAATCAAGGTGCCAGAGTCTGGAGGAAGACTGGGGAGAACGAAATGCCAAAAGTCCAGTGTCAAGTACCCACAGTCAGTGATGGTCTGGGGTGCCATGTCAGCTGCTGGTCCACTGTGTTTTATCAAGGGCAGGGTCATTGCAGCTAGCCATCAGGAGATTTTGGAGCACTTCATCTCCATAAAGCTTTTCAGCAGATGGAAGCATGAAGATTTCATTTTTCAGCACGACCTGGCACCTGCTCAGTGCCAAAACCACTGGTAAATGGTTTACTGACCATGGTATTACTGTGCTCAATTGGCCTGCCAACTCTCCTGACCTGAACCCCAGATAATCTGTGGGATATTGTGCAGAGAAAGTTGAGACTCAAGACCCTACACTCTGGATGAGCTTAAGGCAGCTATCGAAGCATCCTGGGCCTCCATAACACCTAAGCAGTGCCACAGGCCGATTGCCTCCATGCCACGCCGCATTGAAGCATTCATTTCTGCAAAAGGATTCCCGACCAAGTATTGAGTGCATAACTGAACATAATTATTTGAAGGTTGACTTTTTGGTATTAAAAAAAAACTTTTCTTGGTCAGATGAAATATGCCAATTTTTTGAGATAGGAATTTTGGATTTTCATGAGCTGTATGCCAAAATCATCAGTATTAAAATAAGACCTGAAATATTTCAGTTGGTGTGCAATGAATCTAAAAAAATATATGAAAGTTACATTTTTATCATTACATTATGGAAAATAATGAACTTCAGCACAATACGCTAATTTTGTTTAGAAGAACCTGTAGGTATTCCCAGAATCTTCACCACAACATCATCGATCACAGTAGGCCTTAAACACAATACCTTTATACTCTACAAATGAGTCAGACAGATCCTGACAGTGCCTCTCAAGAGGCTAAAAAGATTTTAAAAATACACAAAATGCTGCCATGTTTTATTTATACTGGCATATCTATATTCATATTTTCAGTGTTGTATATAATTTACACATAACTCTACTTCGTTCTTTTAGATTAAGAAGAAGCCATAATCATGCAAAACTCCACCCCCGTCAAATGCTGGTACTATGGATCACACATATGGAACTGGCTGGACCACTCCCTTATCAAGAAATGCTGCTTCAGACCATATTCGTATTGCCACCTGCAGAAAGCAACCCATCAAGGCTGCAAAAGGCCCTCAATTTCTAGACATCAACAACATTTTCTGCATAAGACAACTAAAAGGCTAAATTTACAACCTCCGATAACCCAAAATAATGAAACTGGGATAATCAAGATGATATCGGTGAGTCACACTGTATAAAACCAAACAATATTTGGGTTTGTCATGATCAGTCGATAAACACATAGTCGTCATATCCACACCTCTTAGTTCTGCACAGAACAGCCTTAATATCTGGCCGCAAGAGTTGCTAACAACAATACACGGAATGAATGATGCCAGCAGACATTTACGTGACGTTATTAATTATCTGACTAAATTAATGGACTGGTATACAAGATTTTCTTCTTGTATGCAGGGCCATGACAATGTATTGGAATTAGTAGAGCTAGGCCAAATGTTTCAACATGTATATTCCACTGTTGTGGGAGAAATCAGCGGATGGGATATGACTAGGCATGGTTGGTGGTGGGCTTCCCAAGTGCAAAAAAAAAAAAGAAAAAAAAAAGGCAAACCACCACTAAAATAAAATAAAAAAATAAATAAAAAAAAGCTGCGAAAATGTTTGGTCTTGACAGTAACCTAAACCATACTTCACACGGCCAGACCTGTGACACCCCATTAGAGCAGCCAAGTAACATACACCATACTTCACACCCCCAGGCCTGTGACAATCCTTGAAATGCGCCCAGTGTTTCCCAACCATCACGAAGGCATACAAGTCAGCCACCAGCGGAGAGCTCTGTTCAATATAACGTCAACCCCCAAATATTAGAACATATTTTTCTATAGAGAGAGACTTGAGTGCATACAATGTTATTGAATAGAGATGAGCGAACTTACAAATTCGATTTGTCACAAGCTTCTCAGCTCGGCAGTTGATTACTTTAGTCTGCATGAATTAGTTCAGCCTTCAGGTGCTCCCGTGGGCTGGAAAAGGTGGATACAGTCCTAGGACTGTATCCATCTTTTCCAGCCCACCAGAGCACCTGAAAGCTGAACTAATGTATGCAGGATAAGTCAGCAACTGCCGAGCTGAGAAGTTCATGATGAATCCAATTTACTGTAAGTTCGCTCATCTATAGTATTGAACATAGACCACTTTAGATTTGTGAATCTGCATCGTATTATTTCATTTGTAGAGGCTGTGAGTGTAGTACATGACTCTATCCAGGCCTTAGTGGACGATATCCGTGAAATTAACTTAGGGACTTAGGTCAATTACGTCTTAAAGAGGGGCAGTCCTTAGATCCCATACTGGTCAAAACACCCGAGAGATGAGTTCAGTGTTGAGGAATTCCTAAATGCTGTAGCGGCAGCATAGAAGAGTAACGTGCAGTGTCTGGCCACAGATTGCCTAAAACTAGTGGTCACTAATCAGGAATAGAAGAGGTGGCGCTAATCGCCGGTTAAAGTCTTTTGCTTACAGTCAGATAATCAAGCAGAAAAAGCGCTGGTTGTATGACTAAATTCCGACTCTAATCTGTGTTTGGCCGCTAGTTTATACGCTCTGACATGCGGAGGCGGTATTAGCGATGCTGTTTTTTATTAGAACAGGTGCGGCAGATACACGCTGTTCTGTCTATACCCGACAATGAGTTAGTGAGTTTTAATGCCATTGCAGATTTTGAAATATGACCACCATTAAAGTGTTTTACTACAGTAATGGTGATCGGCAGTATTTCCATACAGGTAAAAATCCTACAGTTAAAATTGTGTATATTCTACACCATGATGACCATTACTATAGTATTAAAAATATCAAAGTGTTCATCAGGGAGGGTTATTTTTATAACCTCTGTAGTTCAATCTACCACTATAAAAATAACCACAGCTGACAGCTGTTTTGTCGTTCATGTGAACGCTCAATATGTACCGGTAGTGTGGGGCCGCAGCCAGGCTGCAGTACCTGCCGTGTGTTTTGCCGCTCCAGGGAGTGCTTAGAGATACACAAGCACATGGAAAGAGATAAGCCAAACTTTTGTAGAACCAAAACATTTTGCGACAAATGTCGCTTTGTGTACAATAATGCAGAAAAGCATAAGTGTAGCGGATTGAAGTTTGGCTCTTGCGGTGGCTGTATGCATAAATTTAACAATCTCTGCTATATGCAGCGCTACAAAGCAAAGAAACAACGTGATCTATATGTCTTACGATTTTGAATGCAGCCAATAATAAAAAAAAAAAAAAAAAAAATACAAGCCCAATTATATTTATGCAACAACGTTGTACGGTGCAAATTACTGGGAATTTGAAGGTAAAACCTGTACGCATGACTTTGTGCAATTATTTACCAGCGGTAAAATTACAGGTTTTACCTTTATAGCGCACAATGCCGGGAGATATGATTCACACTTTATTGTAAAGGAACTGATTAGTGAAAAACTGCAGGTAATAAGGATTACTCAAGGGGGGAGACTTATGCGTGACACTACCAGACTTGAAAATATGCTTCATAGACTCCTTAAATTTCATTCCTATGAAGCTTGGCAAGTTACCTCAAGCTATGGGTTTTTCCAGGGTCAAAGGGCCATTTTCCCCACTTTCATACAAAACAGTATCAGGACTATGTGGGCCCTCTACCAGATGTTAAGTATTATGAGCAATGGAATGTGCAAAATACAGCTTCCTAAAACTTCAGTGCTTTATTTAGATAAAAAAAAAAAAAAGTGCATATTAAAAGCCAAGAGAAACGCTGACGCGTTTCGGTTTATAAAAACCTTAGTCAGCGGTTTTTCATAAACTGAAACGCATCAGTTTCTCTTGGCTTTTAATATGCACTTTTTTGTTGATTTTTAATGATCGAAATAAAGCATTGAAGATTTAGGAAGCTGGATTTTGCACATTCCATTGCTGATTGCCTGGGAACCGGCCCTCTATCCCTCAGTGCTTCCTTGAAAGGAATGCAGATCCTCCAGGACTGAGATGTGATTACACCAGATGGTGAGCTGACTCTACTCTTTTCCTTTTTTGTTAAGTATTATGGTGTTTAATATATGATGCCTGGTGACAAGAACGAGTTTATGGTGTGGTATGCGAACCAAAAAAAAAAAAAACTTAATTTTAATGCAGAGCTCAAAGACTACTGTAAACAATACGATGTTTGGAGACAGGCCTGTGAGCTCTACAGAGACCGAGTGATGGAGATGACTAGGAAAACTGTTTCAAAATACAATAGGTGTCTAAAGAAAAATGTTGGAGGTTCATTGTGTTGTTCCTTTTCAGCTCGTCACTTTGGCATCTGTATGTATGGCTATGTACAGATTTAAGTTTCTCCCTAAAAAACAAAATTGCTATCATCCCTGCAGACAATTACCACAAAACAAAAAAGTTTCTTCCCCTGCTATTCAGTAGCTCATGTATGTAGCGCATACAGAGAAGCTTGTCATTCAACACGCCTTGAGAGACAGTGAAAAGCAGGTTGGACAATATTTTTTAGATTGTTATACCAGCAAAATAAGCCTATTCAGTGGTGCAAAATAGGGCGGGCAAGGCCTAAAATGTAACTTTTAATGTATCCATTAAAATATTCTTGAATTAAAACACCCAGTGTCAGTTTTATAAAATTGTATTAAATATATCAACTGCAGTATACTCATAACACAGACATCAGTGTCCAGTGTCCATGCTGTTAAGATATCTAAAGGATGCCGATTTGGTGATACAGGATCACAGGTAGAACATCCTACAATACTGTAACTCCCAGAATCACAGAACATATTTCAATATTGTATAATTCCCAACGAGTTTCTAGCGCAATCATGCGCCGTCCTCAGGGGAATAAAGACAAAAAGCCAACTATCAGGTATCATTGGCAACCTGAGATAGATATGAACAATTGGTTCTCATATATGCATCAATAGGATCACACAGTCCTCAGTAGAGGATCACCTATACTGCAGTCCCTTAAAACGGAGCAGTTGGTCACCCTGCTCAATAGATTCGGGACTCAAATGCCGTGAAACTCCAGGTACCTATGAAAAACAAACAAAAGAGACATATATGGCCATCAGCGTTGATTCCTGCAAGTAAAAGCCAGTGTTCCCTCACTTAGTTGTTCTCACTCACGTATAAAGTGATGTATTCCGATACCTGCAAAAGATATACAGACAATGCCCCAATCACTCTTATGTCCTGTAAAAGAAAGGGGGAGCTAGGCTGGAAAAGATATTTTACTCACGGTCCTGGAGTACGGCAAATGTTTTAGACGGAGCGCATACCTGCAGTGGCAGGGAGCAGTCACTATCGGCTGCTTTGCGCTCAGTACATGTGTCTGCGGCGTCTGACGTTATATCCGGTCGCTGTCTGACAGCCTCAGGAAAGCCGCGCCCCCGTTAGACATCAGGAGGGGCGCGGTTGGATACTCCGACGCTGTCAGTGTATCAGCGAACAGTCAGTAGAGTCTGATGTTAGTTGCTATGGTTGCAATTAAGTCACTGGTGTGTAAGTAATCGGCCAATGAATACTTGTAGGTTTCTAGCGCATCCACAAGTACACCAGTAGAGGGTGAAAAAGTGGATGCGCCAGTAGCCACAGGGTTCACAGCTGGAAAGGGGCGAATGCAGCAATATTTGCCAAATATATTTTTTGGGGGGGGACAGAGACCCTTATCCGCTAAGACCGAAAGAAACACGACACAAGTAATACGTACCACTGAGGAAGGGTCTCTAAGAGTGGTGAACCTGTCAACTTTTTCTTTGAGTGATGAACAACTTAGTGTCCTAGGTCGGGGCTTATCTTATGTTCCTACGACCATGTTTGATGCCTTCACCTGGACTAAGGACCTACATTTGTTCATTAGAAAGTAAAAAAATTGGAAAAAAAATTCAAACAACGTGACAGAAGAGGGCCTGGAACTTGGTCTGGGGCTAAATGACCTACCAGCAGTTAGGGATTTGACTTCCCTTCTTGTGGATAATGAACGCCCCAGAGATGAGGGCCCCTTCACCACTCTTAGACCTAAAAGTAAATCTTTCCCACCGGTCTCAGAAACATCTTTGGATGTCTTTTTGGAATTAACCTTACAGGATATTAAAACCTTATCCATTTCTCCTGAGCCCTCTTTGAGACAAAATCTTTCTGGAAGGGAAAGATCGGCTCTAAAACAACTGCAAAATAACAGTGAGTTAATTATAAAATCGGCTGATAAAGGGGGAAATATAGTATTACTCGATCGTACACAATATATTGACATGACAGATTTACCTACGAGATCCTACCAAGCGACCCCACTAATATAAAAATGAATTGTTACTTCTTGTCACGCAAGCTAAAAAGGACAAACTACTGAGTGAGGCCGAGTGTGAATTTCTGCTAGCAAAAGCACCAGTGGTGGCAACATTTTACGCCCTGCCAAAAATTCACAAGGGGATGGCACCTCTCAAGGGCCGCCCCATTGTGTCAGGCATCGGCAGCCTTGGACAAAATGTTGGGGTGTATATAGACAGGGTTTTGAGAGAATTTGTCCTGTCTCTCCCCTCCTATACGAGGGATATAATGGACCTGTTACAAAAGATCGAGGGGGTTCTGGTGGATAAAAGTTCATTACTTACCAGCCTAGACGTAGAGGCACTCTACTCATCTATTACCCACGAGATGGGGCTTAGAGCGGTAGAGTATTATCTGTCATTTAGAGGAATTCACATGCAGAGTCATAACAAACTAATATTACAACTCCTTGAGTTTACTGACACGTAATTACTCTCTCTTTGACGGCAAGATCTTCCACCAGCTCAGAGTTATGGCCATGTTGAGCCCTTGTGCCCCCACATACGCAAACCTACTCCTGGGCTGGTGGGAGGCCACCATTGTCTGTGACACGAGGGAACACTTCAGTGAACTGGCCCTAATCTGGGCCAGATTCATTGATGACATTTTTGTCTTGTGGCAGGGATCGAAAGAGTTTTGAGGAATTTTTGGCCGCTCTAAACCAAAAGGATAGGCCTTCATTTTACTTTTGAGGTTAATGTAACCCAACTAGCCTTTCTTGATATCATCATCAGAAAGGATCTGGATGGTAGTTTAAGTACATGCATTCATAGGAAACCGACAGCAACAGCCAGCCTCCTGAGGTATGAGAGCTGCCACCCGGGCCCCCTAAAAAGGGGGATTCCGCGGGGGCAGTTCCTACGCCTCAGGAGGAACTGCTCTAAATAGGAAGAATTTGTGAGGGAGGCAAGGACTCTGAGGGCACGATTTAAGGATAGGGGCTATCCTAACCACAGCTTATAAACAGGCCCTAGATAACCCAAGAGAAAGGCTGTTAACCCCAAAACCTCGTGTAACTACTGTAAACCCTACTCGCATAATTGCAACTTTTGATGACTGCTCAATACAAGTTAGAGAGATCTTACAAAATGTTGGAATATTCTTAAAATGGATCAATATATTGGTGAATCCTTACCAGAGCTCCCATTGATTACATATAGAAGAGGGAGGAACCTGGGAGATATGCTCATGCAAAGTCATCTGGGACCCAATATGAAATCTCGAGAAACCTGGCTGGGCAGAAAATCCAAAATGAAATGCAACTAACCGTGTTGCCATTGCAAGGCCTGTCCTCATTTACTGAAAACATGTCATCTCCCTGATGGAAACGGTAGTAAGATCCGCCAGTTCTTCAATTGCAATACTAAATTTGTGATCTATATGGCAATATGCGAGTGTGGTCTCAAATATATAGGCAAAACAATGAGAATCTTTAATAAACGGATACTGGAGCACCTCGGTGATGTTCGGAACAACCGGGATACTCCAGTATCCAGGCATGTTAACCAAGTACACGCAGGTAATGCCTCTGGCCTCAAATTTATGGGCATAGATAAAGTGGTTCCTTCAGGGCGTGGTGGGGATATTGACCGCCTCCTACTTCAAAAAGAGAGTAGTTGGATATACCAACAAAATACAACCTTTCCAAATGGCTTAAATGAACAACTTAGCTATGCTCGTTTGCTGTAATGCGGCCGCACTAATGGTGATGGACAGGCAGCTAGTGGGGGTTGTAGCTGATCCCCTGAGTTAGAGTCACCATCCTTAAATGTAGGGCCTCTTGGGTATCGGGAGGCACGAGAGCGGGACCGCCCTTTTTAGGGCTGATCATCCTGCCTAGGATTAGGGCTATGAGAATAGGGACGGTCCAGACTCACTAGGCCCACACCTTGATCCCTCACCTGCAATAAATAGGGATGTCCCCAATCCACTTGTGACAGCATTGCAAATTAATTCAACAGATAAGGATTTTCATGCCTTTCGAGCCCCGTCTACCTGCTTGTTCTTTTGATTAATTTAATCATAACCCCCTTTTTTTTTTAAACAATTTTCCATAATTCCATAAAAGGAATATTTTCCACAACTCCGTTATGGGGTTGCCCCTTAAGCCTGATCCGGGACCAGACACCATATCTGACTAAAATAGTGCCCCTCAAATTCATGAGGCACCTAGTCGGACCCTGGCTCATTGGGTCACCCTATATATCTGAGGCTTGATATAAATATAAATTTATTAACTCTATAAAAGAATCTCCCTAAAATAGGGGTAGACAACCTGGCTCTTTATCATATAACCTTGATGTACAGTCAGGTTGCTATATGGCTGGGAAATGTGTCCATGCCATAAGTTTAGCTGTGGGTTACCTAGATTAGACTTTGGTCTATTATGTGTTATTGATTGTTATATTTGGCAAATATTGCTGCATTCGTCCCTTTCCAGCTGTGAACCCGGTGTCCTGTGGCTACTGGCGCATCCACTTTTTTCACCCTCTACTGGTGTACTTGTGGATGCGCTAGAAACCTACAAGTATTCATTGCCCGATTACTTACACACCAGTGACGTAATTGCAATAATAGCAACATCAGACTCTACTGACCGTTCGCTGATACACTGACAGCGTCGGAGTATCCAACCGCGCCCCTCCTGATGACGTCTGACGGGGGCGCGGCTTTCCGACAGCGACCGGATATAACGTCAGACGCCGCAGACACATGTACTGAGCGCACAGCAGCCGATAGTGACTGCTCCCTGCCACTGCAGGTATGCGCTCAGTCTAAACCATTTGCCGTACTCCAGGACCGTGAGTAAAATATCATTTCCAGCCTAGCTCCCCCTTTCTTTTACAGGACATAAGAGTGGGGCATTGTCTGTATATCTTTTGCAGGTATCGGAATACATCACTTTATACGTGAGTGAGAACAACTAAGTGAGGGAACACTGGCTTTTACTTGCAGGAATCAACGCTGATGGCCATATATGTATCTTTTGTTTGTTTTCATAGGTACCTGGAGTTTCACGGCATTTGAGTCCCGAATCTATTGAGCAGGGTGACCAACTGCTCCGTTTTAAGGGACTGCAGTATAGGTGATCCTATTGATGCATATATGAGAACCAATTGTTCATATCTATCTCAGGTTGCCAATGATACCTGATAGTTGGCTTTTTGTCTTTATTCCCCTGAGGACGGCGCATGATTGCGCTAGAAACGCGTTGGGAATTATACAATATTGAAATATGTTCTGTGATTCTGGGAGTTACAGTATTGTAGGATGTTCTACCTGTGATCCTGTATCACCAAATCTGCATCCTTTAGATATCTTGTTAACAGCATGGACACTGGACACTGATGTCTATGTGTTATGAGTATACTGCAGTTGATATATTTAATACAATTTTATAACACTGACACTGGGTGTTTAATTCAAGAATATTTTAATGGACACATTAAAAGTTACATTTTAGGCCCTCCCCGCCCTATTTTGCACCACTGAAAAGGCTTATTTTGCTGTTTATGCTTGGGAGCACTAATATGATTTAGGCCCATCTGCTGGACCCGTATAAATTAGCAGACCCATTTTCTTGTTCAGATTGTTATACACAGGTTGATGGACAAGACACCGCATTTGAATTTCAGGGCTGTTTTTACCAAGGCTGTCCCACCTAAAACGACACAAATACCGTTACAAATACTAACTATGGCCAATTGTACCACACTTTTTTGATGAAAAACGCTATCTACAGATCTGTGGGTACGTAGTAGGTATTTTGTGGGAGCATGAATGGACTGAAATGGTTAAAATATTCTAATCTTAAAGAATTTCTCTATGAAATGAAATTTCCAGTACCGCTCGAGTTTCGTGATGCCCTTAATGGCGGAAGAACTAATGCCATAAAGCTCTATCACAAACAGGCTGTGGGCGAGACGATACATTACTATGATTTTACCAGTCTATACCCGTTTATCAACAAAAACGTATCCTGTAGGTCATCCACGCATCATATATGAAAATTTTACTCACATCAAAAATTACTTTGTGATTGCTCGTGTCAAGGTGTACCCCCAAGAGATTTGTTCTTCCCAGTCCTACCTGTGAAAATTATCAAAAAAACTCTGCTATACATGCGCTGTAAATACACATACAGCTGAGTGCATGCATAGCGATGAACAGCGCTCTGACGGTACATGGTATACAACCGAACTAGTAATGGCTTCGGAAAAAGGGTACAGGATCGCTGAGATCTATGATGTTTGGCACTTCCCTGAGACTACAGAAGACTCTTTACGCCTTACATTAAACTCCATTTAAAAAGGACAAACAGGAGGCATCGGGTTACCCTAGCTGGTGCACTAATGCTGTGAAGAAACAGCAATACATTGAGTCCCATCTTGAGAAAGGTGTGCAATTAGACCCCGCAACTATAACACTGAACCCCGCTAAAAGACAGATCTCCAAACTTTTCTTAAATTCTTTATGGGGGAAGTTTGCACAGAGATCTAATCTACCATGCACCAGTATTGTGAATAACCCTGATGAACTCTTTAAGCATGTCTTTGTCCCTTACTATGGAGGTTTCTGGGTTAAATTTTATTGATGACGAAACAGCCACTGTGAACTGGAAATACGCTGAGGGACACCACACAGTCAGTCAATGAAAGCACAAAATTTTTATAGCTTGCTTTACAGCTGCCTATGCCAGACTAGAGTTGTACATGCTTCTGGACAGGTGTATTTATCATGACGCTGATTCTGTGGGCGATTGGAACCCTCCATTAGGTGAATTAACCAGTGAAATACCTGATACATCCATCACAGAGTTTGTATCTGTGGGTCCAAAAACCTACGATTACAAGCTGAACACTGGTAAGATGGTCATAAAAGGTTAAGGGCATTGCACTAAATGCCGCAAACACACAATACATCAATTTTGAAAGCCTAAAGGACTTCGTTTTGGAGTTTATTCATAATCCAGTCCTGAAAACCAAAAATGCCTTACAGTGGAGCAACCGGGTATAGTTAGGCCTAAGATGCGTTGGGAGATTGAAACAAGACCTGTGCTTAAGACTCGGAGGTGTGTATATAACAAGAGAAATTATTTAGATAATTTCACAACATTACCTTTTGGGTTTTAACAGTCATCACACAGTTACACCACTCTTTTTCAGACATTATTGCAGACCTTCTTAAGAAGATCAGCATCAGTGAGCCGGAAGGTCTGCACAGTGTCAGTTTTTAGCTGAATATACAACATTACCTTTTGGTTTCTAAACGCTCTTTGGCAATGAGCATGGACACCCGACTACAACATCCCTTTTCATGTATTTTAGCGGGCCCGTCCAACTCTGGAAAGTTATTTTGTTACCCAACTGCTTTATAAATGCACAAACACATCGCAAACCCCGGAAAATATTGTTTGGTTTTATGAGTGTTGGCAAAAACTGTATGACAACCTGTCTCATTCTTTCCCAAACATTAGATTTATTGAAGGCTTGCCGCATACATTTATAGACGAAGTGGGGAAACCCACCAAACAATGTTTGTTGAGGTGCACGGGGTCTCCTAATGGTCACTAGAAGTATGCCTGTCACAGGTAATGTACTGCATTGATTATTCTGATCTTATAGGGTCTATGGTTGACATTATCTTATAGTGTTATATGGAGGAGGAATCTTTTTTATCTGGCATACTCCACTATTATGGTTGATGGTACCTGGGATCCCATGCATATTTTGGGGTATATGTTTTTTATGGGTTAGGGGGTTGTCTGTCCAGTCGTCATTATATTGTTCTTTATTTTTTCTATTAATAAAGTTTATCTATTTTTGCAAATTTATGGTAGTTATTTTTGTGGTGACAATTGTAGGTGCATATACATTTATAGATGATCTGTTCCCACCAGACAAGGTAAATTTGACAATTGTTAATGACCTAATGGAGAGTGCTAGCGAAAACAACGAAATCGAAAAAGCATTTACCAAGTATGTTTATCACAGAAATCTTAGTATATTGTATAAGTGCAGAACATATTTATTTTGTCAGGGTAAAAAGACCAGAACCATAAATTGAAATACCAAGTGCATGGTTCTTTTTAATAATTCTCGTGATAAATTGCAAATGCTAACATTAGCAAGACAAATGTACCCTGGGAAAACTCATTTCTTTTTAGAAGCCCTTGAGGATGCCACACGAGAGCCTTACGGTCATTTACTAGACGATTTACGATACAATACCCCTGAACAGTATCGTTTAAGGTCTGGCTTCTTCCCACCGGCTTTACTAGTGGCGTATATACAGTACCAAAGAAAGATAGCTAAAAAAAAGTAATGCTTTCACTTTGCACTGCATTCTATGCGATGTACATAGTACCGGCAAGATGTCTGAGAGATTAAGACGTAATTGGGCTCTCTTAAAAACCCTGGTGAAGACCACTCTTTCGGTCAGAAAATCTATCTTGAGTCACGCGAGCGATAATTTAATAGTGGCCATAGGGGAAATTGCTTTACACCTCTTAAAAGAACGGCAGAAAAATATACTAAAGAAGTGGCGTAAAGCTATAAGGAAGCTGAGCGATAAGACCCTGCCCATAAAGAAAAAGCAGCGTTTAGTGACTCAAACTGGTGGGTCCATAGGTCCGCAATTCCATTAATAACAAGTCTGCTTTTTAACAAAAAAATGGAACAGAGAAAATTTACTTTGTGCCCAAACACGAACTCAACAAAATAAATCAGTACATTACACCTACACATAGCATACGACAAAGTGTAATACAGCCTCGTGAAATTAGCAATGTTTTACAGCGTGGCGATTTACCCGATGACGTGAAAATTTAAACTCTTCACGGATACACTGCAAAGAGACTTGGTTCTTGCTAAACAGGATTCAAGTGTTAGCGTCTTTAAATCTTATTACAACACCTGCTCCTGATCCTCAACATTTGACAAATTCCGCTACTGCTAAAAGTGATGATGTGAATGAGATGGTGAATAATGTCAATCCCCGGTTTAAAAGACGCAGAACTAGTGTTAAGCTGGATGCTCCAGAACAGCGACGTTACGGCCTGGAGTGGTAAAGGTGAATTTACTTACAAGGGTAATGTGATTCCTGGCTCTAATATGGTGGACTTGGTACGAAATACAACACAAAGTCACGGATTGCTCAAACACAAAATACCCCCTGCCCAAATACCACCCTAATGCCCAAAACAAAAAAATACGGCATTGTTTTTTATTATATCTAGTTTATACGCTTTATGCATTATATTATCTGTTCAATAACGCTTTTGAAACTTTACATTACTGTTCCATTTGATTATCTATAAAAGGGAAAAATATATGGGTGGTGCCCTGCAGCCATGACGTTTTCAGCCATCCCCTTTCAGACAGTTTATACATAGAAAGCTGCGCAATTTAGCATCAGCCTACTACGTCACAATATGGGCGTTATTACACAAGACATGTCCGGGCTTGTTGGTGAAGACGTATGCATAGAAATCAAATGGCCTCAGCCTACTACGTCATGATATGTGCATTATTTTTACACAAGACATGTCCGGGCTTGTTGGTATAGGCGTATGCATAGAAGTCTACGCAATTTAGCCACCGCCTACTATTACACAAAACTCGCACTATGAAGCCTATGCTATTCCTTCAGAAAGATTTGACGCTAGGCCTACCACCCCGTATATACTTCTCTCCCCTAAAAGGTTTGTAGTTTTAGGGTTCTTTTTAGAAATATAGCAGTGTGTCCGAATTACATATTTCACAATATACTGAATGAGCGGTGTCTGAATTAGTGTTTGTTTTTTTTAATCTACCGCATAGTAAAATCCTATTGTAAATTGTTACGCGGTATAATGTGTGGCTGTCAATGACTGATTTACTTTATTTAGTTATGAGACTGCTTTATATCACATTTCATTTATACTAATCAATCTATGGGGTCTGTAATTTCCTGATAGTTAATGTGCGTGTATGTGTATGATAAACCGGGTGAAGGGGGCCGGGAGGTAGTTGCCATGGCAGCATGATGTCAGAGGTGGGGGTCATGGGATAGCTGAGAGAAAGCATATGGGTGTAGTTAGGGCATGAGGGGTAGGGGCGTGGTACCTGTCAAACACCACCGGAAGGGGCTGGCTGACATGTTGGGATTTGGTACTAAGGAGGCGTGGCAGGGGGTGTGGCAGGGGCGTGGTACCTGTCAACTGACAGTTTGAAGAGTTAAGCATATTCTCTACTACTCAATTTGTATCAGTCTCAGGGGTTTTGCCTTCCTCTGGATCTACACACTAGGGCTTAAGGTTGAGCTTAGAGATGAGCGAACTTACAGTAAATTCGATTAGTCACGAACTTCTCGGCTCGGCAGTTGATGACTTTTCCTGCGTAAATTAGTTCAGCTTTCAGGTGCTCCGGTGGGCTGGAAAAGGTGGATACAGTCCTAAGAGACTCTTTCCTAGGAATGTATCCACCTTTTCCAGCCCACCGGAGCACCTGAAAGCTGAACTAATTTACGCAGGATAAGTCATCAACTGCCGAGCCGAGAAGTTTGTGACGAATCGAGTTTACTGTAAGTGCGCTCATCTCTAGTTGAGCACAATGGACTTTTTTTTCAACCTTACAAACTGTTACATTACAGGCATCTCAAATGTGGGGGGGGGGGGGGTTTGGGAAACATTGCAAAAATATACATAAAACAAAGAATAAAGTAAATGCACAGAAGTGGTGCCACGTGTCCCAATGAGTAAAGTATTATCAGAAAGAAAAGCGCAAATGTTC